>NC_134267.1:239610505-239852546 GCF_031893055.1 Leptodactylus fuscus
TCATAGTATAGATAGGAGACCTATAGAGGGAGCAATTCCAGGAGATTATCCCTAATCTACAGGGAGAGATTAGATAACAGGGGCCATGGGGGGGGGGGGGGGGGTTATTACATGTATATAGGAGGCCGCACATTGGGGTGGGGGGGTTATTACGTGTATATAGGAGGCCGCACATTGGGGGGGGGGGGGGGTTATTGCATGCATATAGGATGCCGCACATTGGGGTGGGGGGGTTATTACATGTGTGTAGGAGGCCGCACATTGGGGGGTGGGGTGGTGGTGTGTTATTACGTGTATATAGGAGGCCGCACATTGGGGGGGGGGGTGTGTTATTACGTGTATATAGGAGACCGCACACTGGGGGGGGGGTATTACATGTATATAGGAGGCCGCACATTGGGGGGGGGGGGGTTATTACATGTATATAGGAGGCGGCACATTGGGGGGGGGGTTATTACATGTATATAGGAGGCGGCACATTGGGGGGGGGTTATTACATGTATATAGGAGGCCACACATTGGGGGGGGGGGGTTATTACATGTATATAGGAGGCCGCACATTGGGGGGGGGGTTATTACATGTATATAGGAGGCCACACATTGGGGGGGGGGGGGTTATTACATGTATATAGGAGGCCGCACATTGGGGGGGGGGTTATTACATGTATATAGGAGGCCACACATTGGGGGGGGGGGTATTACATGTATATAGGAGGCCGCACATTGGGGGGGGGTTATTCCATGTATATAGGAGGCCACACATTGGGGGGGGTTTATTCCATGTATATAGGAGGCCACACATTGGGGGGGGGGGTTATTACATGTATATAGGAGGCCGCACATTGGGGGGGGGGGGTTATTACATGTATATAGGAGGCCACACATTGGGGGGGGGGGGTATTACATGTATATAGGAGGCCGCACATTGGGGGGGGGGTTATTCCATGTATATAGGAGGCCACACATTGGGGGGGGGGGGGTTATTCCATGTATATAGGAGGCCACACATTGGGGGGGGGTTATTCCATGTATATAGGAGGCCGCACATTGGGGGGGGGGGGGTTATTACATGTATATAGGAGGCCGCTCATTGGGGGGGGGGGGTTATTCCATGTATATAACAGAGCCCTTTTAAACGCCATCATGCACACACAGCTGACGCTACGTTACAATGTATCAGTCTAGGTGATCCCTATCAACCTGGATAGAAGCCATCACAGAGGCCCAGACTTCTGACAGTCGTTACAATGTATCCGTCTGGGTAATCTCTATCAGCCTGTATAGAAAGGCCGAGACTTCTGACAGTCGTTACAGTGTGTCGTGTGTGTGTAGACTGGGTGTCCATGTAACAAACCCTCAGCTGTGAGACGTAGTAAGTGGTTCCCAGCACTGTCCCCCGGCCTGCGCAGTCTCCTCTGACCTTGGCCATTCCTGCCGGGTAAAAATAGGATGTGTGTTCCTGAGAAGAGAACGTGTCCTGTGATGTCATCACCAGCAGGGTCATGACCTCGACTCAAGCTGCACGGAAAGTGACATCACATGACCAGTGCGTGAGCGCCGCAAGAGCATGACACGCAGGTCCAACCATCAAGTCTGTGTGATCCCAGTGCACCGGGCCCCGAAACACTAGGGCCCGACTACCAGACACATCATGGACCTCCAGTCTGATGTGGCCGCTGAGAGGCCGTTACAATGTATCAGTGCATACTGTTAGACTGTTACACTGTAACAAACCTTCAGCTGTGAAGTATCTCTGCTTAGGACAGGTTCAGATACAAATCAGCGCCTGCTAAACTACAAGGGGCTTGTCGAAATACAAGTGAGGGGTGCGGACTGCACATTATTCATGCAGGTTCCAGATCTGCTCAGATATCGGTGTGAACACGCCCTTACACCGCGGGCAGGCTCTGGATGTAAATCATGGGAGTTTCCAATCACTGACTACATGACAGGGGCCGCGCTAACCCTACAGGGTGACACGGAGGGGGGGGGGGGGGCGTAGGATCCTAAAAACAGAGGCGAAACCAAAAAGTGATACCGAGGAAATTCAATTAAAATGGGTCACATGACACAGGGCGCACACCCTGCAAAAGCCTTGGGGGGCGTCAGACGGGAACGGAGCAGGTGCAGGTCCGCACCCAGAACCTTAAAGGGGTCACAGAAATCTGACCTCCCACCTCCCCAATCACATACTCCTTTTCCCCCTGCAGGGGTCACATGCGGGCGCCCTTCCCCGATACTAGAGGGGTCCTTCATACCCCATTCTTTTCTTTAGCATACTGTACAGTAGTCCACCCCCAACCCTAGAGGACTCTCACAACCCCTTCTCCAGCACAGGGGCACATGCACCCCCATATCCTAGTGGGATCACTCCCCCCAATACTAGAGGGGTCCTTCATACCCCAAATCGTTAGCACACAGTATAGGGGTCACAGACACTCCTTTGCACTACAGGGGTCACATGCACCACCATATCCTAGTGAGATCACTCCCCCAATATTAGAGAGGTCCTTCATACCCCAATTCTTTAGCACACAGTATAGGGGTCACAGACACATGCACCCCCATATCCTAGTGGGATCACTCCCCTCCCCCCAATATTAGAGAGGTCCTTCATACCCCAATTCTTTAGCGCACCATATAGGGGTCACAGACACCCCTTTGCACTACAGGGGTCACATGCACCCCCTTTCTTAGTGGGATCACTCCCCTCCCCCCAATATTAGAGGGGTCCTTCATGCCTCAATTCTTTAGCATACAGTATAGGGGTCACAGACACCCCTTACCACTACAGGGGTCACGTGCTCACCTATCCTAGTGGGATCGCTCTGCCTAATATCAGAGAGGTCCTTCATACCCCAATTCTTTAGCACACAGTATAGGGATCACACGCACCCCCTTTCTTAGTGGGATCACTCCCCCTCCCACCCCAATACTAGAGGGGTCCTTCATACCCCAATTCTTTAGCACACAGTATAGGGGTCACAGACACCCCTTTGAACTACAGGGGTCACATGCACCCCCTTTCTAAGTGGGATCACTCCCCCTCCCCCCAATACTAGAGGGGTCCTTCATACCCCAATTCTTTAGCACACAGTATAGGGGTCACAGACACCCCTTACCACTACAGGGGTCACGTGCTCACCTATCCTAGTGGGATCGCTCTGCCTAATATCAGAGAGGTCCTTCATACCCCAATTCTTTAGCACACAGTATAGGGATCACACGCACCCCCTTTCTTAGTGGGATCACTCCCCCTCCCACCCCAATACTAGAGGGGTCCTTCATACCCCAATTCTTTAGCACACAGTATAGGGGTCACAGACACCCCTTACCACTACAGGGGTCACATGCACCCCCTTTCTTAGTGGGATCACTCCCCCCAATACTAGAGGGGTCCTTCATACCCCAATTCTTTAGCACACAGTATAGGGGTCACAGACACCCCTTACCACTACAGGGGTCACGTGCTCACCTATCCTAGGGGGGGTTCCCAGAACACGTGCAGGGGCCACTCCCTCCCCATAGCGCCCCCACATGTCAGCAGGGGCCACAGACCTCCTCACAGAAGCCATACAGCGCAGGGGCCACACACCTCTGCTATGGCTCCCCATTGGTTCCCACTACCCAGGGGCCCCGTCCTGTCAGCCGCCTCCACGCCCCGACCCTCTCTCCCGGGGGTCTCACTCACCTTGTAGCGGTCGAAGCCGCTGAGCTGCTCGGGGGTGACGTATTCCCAGCACGGAGACATGACGGCGGCTGATACCGGCAGTGAGCGACAGGAAGACACGGCGCCGGGAGGAGCGGAGCACCGAGCAGTGACGTCACGTCCGTAGTAGCGAGGCCGGTGACTGGAGGGGCGGAGCACAGAGGGGGGCGGGGTTAGCGATATCGGCTGATTCCACGGCTGGGCGGGATCTCAGCGGACAACTCCCCCCTTATTCCCGCCCACTATGGACGGATCATGTGACGTAAGAAGAGTCCATTCATCATCTGTGGGGGGGAACGACAAATCCCAGCAGTTACTGTTCGGCCTGGGAATGCTGGGACATGTAGTTCTTCACCTGCTAGACTTGGTGGAAGAGGAGGATAACAAAACAGGGGGGATTTATCCAAATTAACTACCAGGATAAGGCAGAGGAGTGGCCCATATCAACCAATCAGATGGCTGCTTTCATTTTCCTCTCTGATTGCTTGCTATGGGCAACCACTACACTCGTCCCTTGCCCTAATTCTAATAAATTTTCCAACATGGCCCCCGTGTATAAATCTGTATGAGATATGAATACGCTGCCATTATACTTCATTGTATTTCCACCTCGTGCGTCGCTAAATAACATTTCGCCATCGTCGACAACTTTTCACCAAAATCTGCGCAAGGTTTTCTCGATACGAGGGAATCAGATGACAATGCTGGCGTGAAATCTACGACTAAATCTCTCTCCAATCCACCAGGTGTGAACGGAGGTCTGGAGGAGATGATTTGGTCGAATATACGGATCAATTTTGAGGCGCAGTCCAAATTTCGAAGGTGTGAACGAATCCCTAGAGGAAACGATTGAGCGGGAGATGCAGATTTTTATTCCTGGTGCGCCCTCTAGTGACAGGATAAAGAGATATAGAACGTTCCGGGCACATTCGCTAAGTTAATGATTAGACGTCTGCCGATATCTCAGGTGTCATGGGTCAGATAGGGAGACGCTTTGTGGCGCTGATAACCTCGTATAACGCCTGTAAATGAGGTATCATACTGATAACGGGACACGTAGCGGCTCAGGGAGCGAAGAAATGTCTGTACGATGGTGACGTGGACGCCATGTATCGTGTAATGTTATGACTGGCGGCCTCTAGGGTATCTGGAAACTGGACACGAAGAAGGAGACCTCGCAACGGGGCCAGAAGGGGTTGTGTCTCCCATTACGGAGAGACCATGCTAAGATTCACATCTCCATTGGAGACATCGTAGCAGAAAACTCCGAAAACTGGAAGAGAGAAAAGTCCTGCACTCTCCGCCGATATCAGTTTGAAAACAGCGAATCACATTATAGCCAATGGGCTCCACCATTATTTGTGAGTAACCGCCGCTTTAGCCAACCGTCCCAACATCGCTTGCAGATGGTGTAATGTCTCCCGCTGGGGAGAGACTGGTGTCGGGACGCATTGACTTGAACACTAATGGTGAGACGTATTGGTCACCAGCTCTTAATCGTGGAATTCGGGACTTTTATTCAGCCCCATTGCCCCTGGGGTATGATATCCAGCCCCTCACAACGCAGGCGCCTTTACTAACATTAGCGACACAATGGCTGCGTCTCAGGAGCTCACTGGATCCCAGCATGGTCCTGTAGTAGGAGCGACCACCGCAATAAGTCACCTCCTGAAATGTCTTCCCTCTTGATGTTCCACCATCACCTATAAGTGGTATTCTGGAGAATTGGAAGGAACCTCTGCAACTTGGCCACGAAGTGCAGGCAGACGATCACATGCAGAAAAGTTTCCAATGTCCTGCTGACTCAAAAACCGCAGAGTCCAAACCTCCATTGGTATTAACATCAACAAAACAGTGCCCGCCTGGAGTTTCATGGCCAAGTACCTGCATGCAACCCTTACACCAAGTACAACGCCAGGCGTCAGATGGAGCGGTGTAGAGCACAATATCACCACTGGACTCTTCTCTATGGAGTGATCACTCACACTTCTCTATCTCTTGGACCAGTCTGGGTTTGGTGAATGCGAGGAGAATGTTACCCGCTTGACTACATTGTGCCAACTGTAAAGTATGGTGGAAGAGGGGTAATGGTATGGGGTTGTGTAACCTCCAGCAGAGTGTGATACCAGAGAGGTACGCCTTCAGTTTGTTGCCACTTAGTACGGAAGGGTTTACATTAGACATTGTGATCGGCCTGTCTGATAGGATGCGTTTTTAGTTTGTGTTTGAAACTGTAGAAATTGGGAGTTAATCTGATTGTCCGGGGTAGAGCATTCCAGAGAAGTGGTGCAGCTCGGGAGAAGTCTTGTATACGAGCGTGGGAGGTTCTGATAATAGAGGATGTAAGTGTTAGGTCATTGAGTGAGTGGAGAGCACTGGTTGGGTGGTAGACAGAGATGAGGGAGGAAATGTAGGGAGGTGCGGCATTATGGAGAGCCTTGTGGGGGAGGGGGAGAACTTTATATTTATATATGATGACATAGACAGTATATACAGTATATGTGATACAGTGATGGCATTGGCTCAGAACTTGATGAGATTGGAGATTCTTAATCCCAGCTGTTCCTGGTGGCCTCGTAGATGGCGGCCCTGTCACCATAACAGCTGCTTTCTATGGTCTGTTAGATTGGGGGTAAATACCTAAAATAATTAGTCTCATGGCCAACAATTACTAGTAGATTGTTAGAGAGACACAAGGGGGCGCTCTAGTCTGAGACTGAGATATAATGAGAAAGTGAAAGCAAAAATTGCCAAAAAATCGTCTCATCAAGGGGTTAATTAAATATTTACCATGTAGCAAATATGACTATTCAGTCTTTGCTTATACGTTAGCGCCCCCTGGTGCGCTGCTCGGTCTTTACGTATAGATACTTAGGAGATTCCCGATGAACCATCTAGGACGGGGTCTGGACCTGCCTCGTGCTCTGGAGGAGCGGGCCGTCTCGGAAGACGTCGTGGATGAAGATTGTGTTTCCAGCTGAGACTGATGCGGGTTACGTTACACTCCACTCTTTGTCCTACATCGTCCTGATAACAGCGAGGCCAGCGGAGGACAAGAGCTCGTAGAGCCGGCTATTACATGACAGCCGCAGCGGCTCAGCCAGGAATTATCAGATTATTAACACTCCGGGCCGTATCTCCTGTCTATGGAGATAAATCTGCAGGGCTAAGCACGGAGGCTGAGGGGTTAACACCGACGTCTTGTACAACAGGGCCCTCGGCTGACCAAGGGCCACATCTGCATGGAGTTTTGCATGTTCTCTTTGTGTTTTCTGTGGGTTTCCTCTTACAATCCAGAAACATCTTGATTAGAGATGAGCGAACAGTAAAATATTCGATATTCGTTTCGAATAGCCACTCAATATTCGACTATTCGAACGAATATCGAACCCCATTATAGCCTATGGGAGAAAATGCTTCGTTACAGGGAATCCTACCATTCGACTCAGGAGGGTCACCAAGTCCACTATGACACCCCAGCAAATGATGCCAACACCTCTTCAATGCAACTGAGACATTAGGGGAAGCATGTCTGGGGGCATCTAACAAGCCCAAGTCATTGTATTACGTCGGGATCCCTGTCAGCTTGTGATATGCGGGAGCTGACTTTTTCCCATAGGAATGCATTGACCAGCGTTGATTGGCCAAATGCCATACAGAGTACGGCATTCGGCCAGTCAACGCTGGTTCTGCCGAAGGCTGGTCTGTGAGGAGGCGGAGTCGGAGTCTCCTCATATCCGCACTCTCTCGCAACCCCAAACAGCTATTCTCCACCTTCAACTCCCTCCTCCGTCCTCCTGCCCCCCCCTCCGACATCACTTATCTCAGCTGACGACTTTGCCTCTTACTTTGAAACTAAAATTGACACCATCAGAGACAGTCTCACCCTACTCCCCCGACAACCCCTCTACCCAACTACTTACTGTTCCTCATCCCTGACCTGTTTCTCCTCCATAACTGACGAAAAACTCTCCTCCCTTATCTCCAAATCCCACCTCACCTCCTGCGCGCTCGACCCGATCCAGTCACATCTCATCCCCAAACTCACTGAAGTCATTACTCCAGCCCTAATCCATCTCTTCAATCTATCCCTAACCAATGGATCCTTCCCCTCAGCCTTCAAACACGCTACTGTCACTCCTATACTTAAGAAACTGTCCCTCGACCCGTCCTCTCCTGCCAACTATCGTCCCATCTCACTGCTCCCGTACGCCTCAAAACTTCTTGAGCAGCATGTCCACTCTGAACTCTCCTCCTATTTCTCATCCAACCTGCTCTTTGACAGACTTCAGTCAGGCTTCAGACCCCGGCACTCCACTGAAACTGCCCTAACAAAAGTCACCAATGACCTGCTAACCGCCAAAGCCAAGCGCCATTACTCTGTCCTCCTCCTCGACCTCTCCTCTGCCTTTGACACAGTTGACCACTCCCTCCTGTTAGGAATTCTCTCATCCCTTGGCATCTCAGACCTGGCCATTTCTTGGATCTCCTCATACCTCACCGACCACACATTCAGCGTCTCCCACTCGCACACCACCTCCTCACCTCACCCTCTCTCTGTAGGTGTCCCCCAAGGCTCCGTCCTAGGACCCCTCCTGTTCTCCATCTACACCCTCGGCCTGGGCCAACTCATAGAATCTCATGGCTTTCAGTACCATTGCTATGCCGATGACACCCAAATACACATCTCTGGACCAGACATGACCTCCCTGCTGGCCAGAATTCCAGATTGTTTAGCGGCCGTAGCCTCCTTCCTCTCCTCCCGCTTTCTCAAACTCAACATGGAGAAAACAGAGTTTATCATCTTCAGCCCATCCTGTATGGCCCCACCACCTGACCCATCTATTAAAGTTAATGGAACCACACTTACCCCTGTCCCACAGGCCCGATGCCTTGGGGTAACCCTGGACTCTGACCTATCCTTCAAGCCACATATTCAAACCCTCAACACCTCCTGCCGCCTCCAGTTCAAGAACATCCACCGAATTCGCCCCTTCCTCACCCAGGAAACTACTAAGATGCTCGTCCAGGCCCTCATAATCTCCCGCCTAGACTACTGCAACACCCTTCTGCATGGACTCCCAGCAAACACCCTCGCCCCCCTCCAGTCCACCCTAAACTGTGCTGCCCGCTTAATTCACCTCACCCCCCGATCTTCATCGGCTGCTCCCCTCTGCCAGTCCCTCCACTGGTTACCTATAGCCCAGCGAATTGAGTTCAAGCTACTAACGCTAACATACAAAGCCATCCACACCCTGTCCCCTCCATATATCTCTGACCTCATCTCCCGCTACCTGCCCACACGTAACCTCAGATCCTCCAATGACCTCCTACTCCGCTCTGCCCTCATCTGCTCCTCACACAACCGTCTCCAAGATTTCTCCCGTGCATCCCCCATACTCTGGAACTCCTTACCACGACACATAAGACTGACCCCCACAATCACAGGATTCAAGAAGGCCCTGAAGACTCATCTATTCAGGAAGGCCTACAACCTCCAATAATACTATCACCACACTGCCATCTGTACAGTCTCCCCCTCTCCTCCTGTCTCTACCCCCTTCCCCCATAGATTGTAAGCCCTCGCGGGCAGGGCCCTCTACCCCACTGTGCCAGTCGGTCATTGTTAGTATTATATCTACCTGTATATTCTGTGTATTGTATGTAACCCCCAAATGTAAAGCACCATGGAATTAATGGTGCTATATAAATAAATAATAATAATTATAATAATAATAATAGTCTAAGATCGGACCAGAATGGATACTGTTGTGGACCGCTCTTAGACTCCGCCTCCACCGGCAGAACCAGCGTTGATTGGCCAAATGCTATAGCATTCGGCCAATCAACGTTGGTCAATGCATTCCTATGCCGAGATGTAGCAGTGCTGGCACTGCTACACCGGAGATGAAGTAGAGCTGAGTGTGCACTGCATCCTGCTGCACACTCATCTCTGCTGCATCACACTGCTACATTGCCCAGCACTGGCTATGCGCTCAGCTGGGCTACTCCGGAGATGCAGCCGAGCAGAGCGCACGGCCAGCACTGCTACATCGGAGATGAAGCAGAACTGGCCGTTGGCTGAGCTCGGCCACTTCGGAGTAGCCAAGCTGAGTGCACGGCCCGATGTAGCAGTGCTGGCCGATGTAGCAGTGTCCAATGTAGCAGAGCTGAGTATGCAGCAGGGTTCAGCTGAACCTGCTGCACACTCAGCTCTGCTGCATCGGACTGCTACATCGGACACTGCTACAATATTCTGTACAATGTACTGGGAAGCTGGAAAAAAATTCTGAATGGGGTGGAATTGGAGAGAAAGCGCATTTGTGCGACATTCTTACAGGCTTCGTTTTTACGGCGTTCACTGCACAGCCAAAATGACCTGTCACCTGTATTCTGCGTTTCGATATGATTCCGGGGATACCAAATTTACCCCTGTAACTACAACTGTATTTCAGTTTATGGGAGATTCTCTCCATTACTGTTGAGGCTGGTCATAGACCGGCCTCAATAGTAATATTCCCATGACAGGGCTGGGAGTCTTCAGAAGGTTGCCACAGGAACAGGTCGGCTCTCACCTGCAACGGGAAAGGTACAGGGCTTTGGATAGGTTCAGTATGGGATTTGTTGGGGTCTGACACCCAGACCTTGCACAGATTAGCTGTTGCAGCAACCTCCGGGTGTCAGAAGCTGCTAGTGGACGGATGGCATGTGTATTGACCATACAAGTAATAGGGGTTCCCCAAAACCTCCTCTATGCAGTGGGCATCACTCCATTAGCAGTTACCACCATCTGGCTGATTTGTGGAGAGTCTGAACGTCGTACCCCAACATGTGGATAGATCATCAGTATCAATTAGGGGACGGACAATCCCTTTATCTGGGGCTGGTGTTGGATCATCTCTACATTGACTGATTGTAAAAAACAAGAACTCAGATGGCAACAGGGATGGAAAAATAGAACAAAAAACCCCTTGAAAAAAGGTAAGGTAAAGGTGATTTGAGGGCTTGTTTTTTGCAGGATGAGTTGTCGTTTTCATTGGATTTATTTTGCAGCACATATAAGGTATTCTTTAGAATGAGGATGAACAAAAGTATTATTTTATATAGTGTTCATTGCATAGGGTGTAATAATATGATAGTTTTATAGACTGGTCAATATGGAGGTGCTGGATCACAGTTATCTCCATTCCTGGCCACTGCAGTAGAGACTCAATTGTATGTTACAGCCGACACCTATGATGGGTGCAAGGTGGTGCAGGATCACCTACCCCAAAATGGACACAAGCTCTTCAAGAGAATGTTACGCTTCCACTGGCACTGGCGGTATTATATACTGCTGATTCAGAGCCCTGTCAGCTCTCTAGTAATGTATAATATTACCGGTGGACGTGACAGGTTCTCTTTAAGGTTAAAATCAGTTCCTAGGACTATATGTGGTATACATTATATACAACACTACATCATATTAGCTGCTCACATATTCTATGTACATGTCTTAGATTCTACCACTGATAATACTGTGTTTTTATGCAAAGCCATCCACACCCTGTCTCCTCCATATATCTCTGACCTCATCCACACCCTGTCCCCTCCATATATCTCTGAACTAATCTCCCGCTACCTGCCCACACGTAACCTCAGATCCTCCAATGACCTCCTACTCCGCTCTGCCCTCATCCGCTCCTCACACAACCGTCTCCAAGATTTCTCCCGTGCATCCCCCATACTCTGGAACTCCTTACCAAGACACATAAGACTGACCCCCACAATCACAGGCTTCAAGAAGGCCCTGAAGACTCACCTCACATTATATCTACCTGTATATTTTGTGTATTGTATGTAACCCCCAAATGTAAAGCACCATGGGATTAATATAATAATGTACAGCACCATGGAATTAATATAATAATGTACAGAGCACCATGGAATTAATATAATAATGTACAGCACCATGTAATTAATATAATAATGTACAGCACCATGGGATTAATATAATAATGTACAGCACCATGGGATTAATATAATAATGTACAGAGCACCATGGGATTAATATAATAATGTACATCACCAGGGAATTAATATAATAATATACAGCACCATGGGATTAATATAATAATGTACAGAGCACCATGGAATTAATATAATAATGTACAGCACCATGGAATTAATATAATAATGTACAGCACCATGGGACTAATATAATAATGTACAGCACCATGGGATTAATATAATAATGCACAGCACCAGGGAATTAATATAATAATGTACAGCACCATGGGATTAATATAATAATGTACAGCACCATGCGATTAATATAATAATGTACAGAGCACCATGGAATTAATATAATAATGTACAGCACCATGGGATTAATATAATAATGTACAGCACAATGGAATTAATATAATAATGTACAGCACCATGGGATTAATATAATAATGTACAGAGCACCATGGAATTAATATAATAATGTACAGCACCATGGAATTAATATAATAATGTACAGCACCAGGGAATTAATATAATAATGTACAGCACCATGGGATTAATATAATAATGTACAGCACCATGCGATTAATATAATAATGTACAGAGCACCATGGAATTAATATAATAATGTACAGCACCATGGGATTAATATAATAATGTACAGCACCATGGAATTAATATAATAATGTACAGCACCATGGGATTAATATAATAATGTACAGAGCACCATGGAATTAATATAATAATGTACAGCACCATGGAGCAATATAATAATGTACAGCACCATGGGATTAATATAATAATGTACAGCACCATGGAAATAATATAATAATATACAGAGCACCATGGAATTAATATAATAATGTACAGCACCATGGGATTAATATAATAATGTACAGCACCATGCGATTAATATAATAATGTACAGAGCACCATGGAATTAATATAATAATGTACAGCACCATGGGATTAATATAATAATGTACAGCACCATGCGATTAATATAATAATGTACAGAGCACCATGGAATTAATATAATAATGTACAGCACCATGGGATTAATATAATAATGTACAGCACCATGGAATTAATATAATAATGTACAGCACCATGGAAATAATATAATAATGTACAGAGCACCATGGAATTAATATAATAATGTACAGCACTATGGAATTAATATAATAATGTACAGCACCATGGAATTAATATAATAATGTACAGCACAATGGAATTAATATAATAATGTACAGCACTATGGAATTAATATAATAATGTACAGCACCATGGAAATAATATAATAATGTACAGAGCACCATGGGAGTAATATAATAATGTACAGCACCATGGGATTAATATAATAATGTACAGCACCATGGGATTAATATAATAATATACAGAGCACCATGGAATTAATATAATAATGTACAGAGCACCATGGGATTAATATAATAATGTACAGAGCACCATGGAATTAATATAATAATGTACAGCACAATGGAATTAATATAATAATGTACAGCACTATGGAATTAATATAATAATGTACAGCACCATGGAATTAATATAATAATGTACAGCACCATGGGATTAATATAATAATGTACAGCACTATGGAATTAATATAATAATGTACAGCACCATGGAATTAATATAATAATGTACAGCACCATGGGATTAATATAATAATGTACAGAGCACCATGGGATTAATATAATAATGTAAAGCACCATGGAATTAATATAATAATGTACAGCACCATGGGATTAATATAATAATGTAAAGCACCATGGAATTAATATAATAATGTAAAGCACCATGGAATTAATATAATAATGTACAGCACCATGGAATTAATATAATAATGTACAGCACCATGGAATTAATATAATAATGTACAGCACCATGGAATTAATATAATAATGTACAGCACTATGGAATTAATTTAATAATGTAAAGCACCATGGAATTAATATAATAATGTACAGAGCACCATGGGATTAATATAATAATGTACAGCACCATGGAATTAATATAATAATGTACAGAGCACCATGTGATTAATATAATAATGTACAGCACCATGGAATTAATATAATAATGTACAGCACCATGGAATTAATATAATAATGTACAGCACCATGGAAATAATATAATAATGTACAGAGCACCATGGGATTAATATAATAATGTACAGCACCATGGGAATAATATAATAATGTACAGCACCATGGAATTAATATAATAATGTACAGAGCACCATGGGAGTAATATAATAATGTAAAGCACCATGGAATTAATATAATAATGTACAGCACCATGGAATTAATATAATAATGTACAGCACCATGGAATTAATATAATAATGTACAGAGCACCATGGAATTAATATAATAATGTACAGCACCATGTAATTAATATAATAATGTACAGCACCATGGGATTAATATAATAATGTACAGCACCATGGGATTAATATAATAATGTACAGAGCACCATGGGATTAATATAATAATGTACATCACCAGGGAATTAATATAATAATATACAGCACCATGGGATTAATATAATAATGTACAGAGCACCATGGAATTAATATAATAATGTACAGCACCATGGAATTAATATAATAATGTACAGCACCATGGGACTAATATAATAATGTACAGCACCATGGGATTAATATAATAATGCACAGCACCAGGGAATTAATATAATAATGTACAGAACCATGGGATTAATATAATAATGTACAGCACCATGCGATTAATATAATAATGTACAGAGCACCATGGAATTAATATAATAATGTACAGCACCATGGGATTAATATAATAATGTACAGCACAATGGAATTAATATAATAATGTACAGCACCATGGGATTAATATAATAATGTACAGAGCACCATGGAATTAATATAATAATGTACAGCACCATGGAATTAATATAATAATGTACAGCACCAGGGAATTAATATAATAATGTACAGCACCATGGGATTAATATAATAATGTACAGCACCATGCGATTAATATAATAATGTACAGAGCACCATGGAATTAATATAATAATGTACAGCACCATGGGATTAATATAATAATGTACAGCACCATGGAATTAATATAATAATGTACAGCACCATGGGATTAATATAATAATGTACAGAGCACCATGGAATTAATATAATAATGTACAGCACCATGGAGCAATATAATAATGTACAGCACCATGGGATTAATATAATAATGTACAGCACCATGGAAATAATATAATAATATACAGAGCACCATGGAATTAATATAATAATGTACAGCACCATGGGATTAATATAATAATGTACAGCACCATGCGATTAATATAATAATGTACAGAGCACCATGGAATTAATATAATAATGTACAGCACCATGGGATTAATATAATAATGTACAGCACCATGCGATTAATATAATAATGTACAGAGCACCATGGAATTAATATAATAATGTACAGCACCATGGGATTAATATAATAATGTACAGCACCATGGAATTAATATAATAATGTACAGCACCATGGAAATAATATAATAATGTACAGAGCACCATGGAATTAATATAATAATGTACAGCACTATGGAATTAATATAATAATGTACAGCACCATGGAATTAATATAATAATGTACAGCACAATGGAATTAATATAATAATGTACAGCACTATGGAATTAATATAATAATGTACAGCACCATGGAAATAATATAATAATGTACAGAGCACCATGGGAGTAATATAATAATGTACAGCACCATGGGATTAATATAATAATGTACAGCACCATGGGATTAATATAATAATATACAGAGCACCATGGAATTAATATAATAATGTACAGAGCACCATGGGATTAATATAATAATGTACAGAGCACCATGGAATTAATATAATAATGTACAGCACAATGGAATTAATATAATAATGTACAGCACTATGGAATTAATATAATAATGTACAGCACCATGGAATTAATATAATAATGTACAGCACCATGGGATTAATATAATAATGTACAGCACTATGGAATTAATATAATAATGTACAGCACCATGGAATTAATATAATAATGTACAGCACCATGGGATTAATATAATAATGTACAGAGCACCATGGGATTAATATAATAATGTAAAGCACCATGGAATTAATATAATAATGTACAGCACCATGGGATTAATATAATAATGTAAAGCACCATGGAATTAATATAATAATGTAAAGCACCATGGAATTAATATAATAATGTACAGCACCATGGAATTAATATAATAATGTACAGCACCATGGAATTAATATAATAATGTACAGCACCATGGAATTAATATAATAATGTACAGCACTATGGAATTAATTTAATAATGTAAAGCACCATGGAATTAATATAATAATGTACAGAGCACCATGGGATTAATATAATAATGTACAGCACCATGGAATTAATATAATAATGTACAGAGCACCATGTGATTAATATAATAATGTACAGCACCATGGAATTAATATAATAATGTACAGCACCATGGAATTAATATAATAATGTACAGCACCATGGAAATAATATAATAATGTACAGAGCACCATGGGATTAATATAATAATGTACAGCACCATGGGAATAATATAATAATGTACAGCACCATGGAATTAATATAATAATGTACAGAGCACCATGGGAGTAATATAATAATGTAAAGCACCATGGAATTAATATAATAATGTACAGCACCATGGAATTAATATAATAATGTACAGCACCATGGAAATAATATAATAATGTACAGAGCACCATGGGATTAATATAATAATGTACAGCACCATGGGATTAATATAATAATGTAAAGCACCATGGAATTAATATAATAATGTACAGCACCATGGGATTAATATAATAATGTACAGAACACCATGGGATTAATATAATAATGTACAGCACCATGGGATTAATATAATAATGTACAGCACCATGGAATTAATATAATAATGTACAGAGCACCATGGAATTAATATAATAATGTACAGAGCACCATGGGAGTAATACAATAATGTACAGCACCATGGGATTAATATAATAATGTACAGCACCATGGGATTAATATAATAATATACAGAGCACCATGGAATTAATATAATAATGTACAGAGCAGCATGGGATTAATATAATAATGTACAGAGCACCATGGAATTAATATAATAATGTACAGCACAATGGAATTAATATAATAATGTACAGCACCATGGAATTAATATAATAATGTACAGCACTATGGAATTAATATAATAATGTACAGCACCATGGAATTAATATAATAATGTACAGCACCATGGGATTAATATAATAATGTACAGAGCACCATGGGATTAATATAATAATGTAAAGCACCATGGAATTAATATAACAATGTACAGCACCATGGAATTAATATAATAATGTAAAGCACCATGGAATTAATATAACAATGTACAGCACCATGGAATTAATATAATAATGTAAAGCACCATGGAATTAATATAATAATGTACAGCACCATGGGATTAATATAATAATGTAATGCACCATGGAATTAATATAATAATGTAAAGCACCATGGAATTAATATAATAATGTACAGAGCACCATGGGATTAATATAATAATGTAAAGCACCATGGAATTAATATAACAATGTACAGCACCATGGAATTAATATAATAATGTAAAGCACCATGGAATTCATATAATAATGTACAGAGCACCATGGAATTAAAATAATAATGTACAGCACCATGGAATTAATATAATAATGTACAGAGCACCATGGGATTAATATAATAATGTACAGCACCATGGAATTCATATAATAATGTACAGCACAATGGGATTAATATAATAATGTAAAGCACCATGGAATTAATATAATAATGTACAGCACCATGGGATTACTATAATAATGTACAGCACCATGGAATTAATATAATAATGTACAGCACCATGGGATTAATATAATAATGTAATGCACCATGGAATTAATATAATAATGTAAAGCACCATGGAATTAATATAATAATGTACAGCACCATGGGATTAATATAATAATGTAAAGCACCATGGGAGTAATATAATAATGTAAAGCACCATGGAATTAATATAATAATGTACAGCACCATGGAATTAATATAATAATGTACAGCACCATGGAATTAATATAATAATGTACAACACTATGGAATTAATATAATAATGTAAAGCACCATGGAATTAATATAATAATGTAAAGCACCATGGGATTAATATAATAATGTAAAGCACCATGGAATTAATATAATAATGTAAAGCACCATGGAATTAATATAATAATGTAAAGCACCATGGAATTAATATAATAATGTAAAGCACCATGGAATTAATATAATAATGTAAAGCACCATGGAATTAATATAATAATGTAAAGCACCATGGAATTAATATAATAATGTAAAGCACCATGGAATTAATATAATAATGTACAGCACCATGGGATTAATATAATAATGTACAGCACCATGGAATTAATATAATAATGTAAAGCACCATGGAATTAATATAATAATGTACAGCACCATGGAATTAATATAATAATGTAAAGCACCATGGAATTAATGGTGCTATATAAATAAACAATAATAATAATAATGATATGCTGTATTGCAATGTACCACTAGGTGGCGACTGTGCACTGCCACAATATTCTGTTGCCTCTGTATACAAGGGCTATCTCCAGTACAGAGCACTATGGGCAGTGTGTTATCAGCAGGTAAGTATTATTATTCATGGAGGTTTCTATCCTGTTCTTTTGTTGGGATCTGCTGTTTGTTGTTGTTCGTCTGAGGTCGGGTTTAGCTAATTTTAAGACATTCTGAAGACCAGATTTTTTTTGTAATATCTTGATAAGTAAAACCAGAGAATTCAGAGAGTGGACTTTTTTTTCTCATGTCTGTGTATGAGCTGTCACTGATCGGATGTGACACTGGTTGTCTGACTATTTATCACCTGTTCCATACTGTCCTACCACTACCCTACTGTCCCGACATCATCTCCTGCCTTGTACATCCTGTTCCATACTGTCCTACCACTACCCTACTGTCCCAACATCATCTCCTGCCTTGTACATCCTGTTCCATACTGTCCTACCACTACCCTACTGTCCCAACATCATCTCCTCCCTTCTCCATCCTGTTCCATACTGTCCTATCTCTGCTATCACCACACAGACGGACATCATCTTCTGTGGCCTGTCCCATCCTCCTCTGGTTTTATTGACCAGGATCCCTATCTGATTCAGTTTTATTTCCAGCTTTTGTTCCATTCATGTTAGCATTTCATGTAATATAAATATCAGGGGGTGACATCATTAACACTACAGTTTCCCTCTCAAACACATCTGCTGGCCTCCTCAAAGGGCCTGAGGAGGTGACACCTTTTCCGGATGAGCTTGCACTGCCCCTGTGTTCTGCTGGTGCTGTATGTAATAATCATTGAGCACTTTCTGCTGTTCATGTACAATACGAGTATATACAAGCTGGAATTACAGAACGTTGTGTTGCATATCAAGTATCGAGCAAGACAAACATTGCTTATTTGCAGTTGGCCTGGAGATGATGCACTCGGTGCAGGACATTTACTGCCTGATGCAGAGAAACAAGGTGTTACTATTATCTCCGTGGCTCCTGCTCAAAACATTGTCCCAGCAGACCATGAAGTAAGTGTAACGTCCCTGCAGCATTTTGTGTTTTTGCTGTGTTTCTCTATGTGGGACCTTGGTCTTAACAAATGAGCAGCAAAAACTCAATTATAACACAGAGGAACTCCAACTGTACTAGTGTTCGTGTAGCTGGTGTATAACTTCACTAGCTTTGTTGCATGGTGCACTACTATAGGACACAGTACACATTGCGTTTCAGTCGGAGGCTGAGAGTATGGGACTGATTGATGCAGCTTCTGCTCACGTCACTGATACACCCAGCCTGTGCCTTCTATACTCTGCTGGCGGCTATAACAGTCCTTCCATGAGACCGATCTCTTTCACTCAGTTTCCTATCTCTCTCTATCAAATAATTGAATACATCTAATTTTTCTGTGCACTCACCCCCTGAACCCCCACATTGCATTGTCTATGTATTATTTCCTGTCTAATTCTGACTGTCTGAGACCCTATCTGTCTAATCTTTCCCCACAGAATGGGATTTTTATACCACCCATGAGTCACCCGTGATTAGGATTGAGCCGATCTTGACTTTTCAGGATCGATTTTGAAATCTGATTTCCGATCATTTTTCATTCGAACCCGATCTCGATCCCAATTCCGATCCCAATGCAAGTCAATGGGATTTTTTTTATTAATCGGAGATCGGATTTTAAAAACAATCCTATTCACTATACAGCATGGAATCTAACAATTGAACGTTTTAATTGTTATAATCGATGCTGTGTAGTGATTTTTTTAATCACTAAGTAGCCAGAGGATTTTTTTTTAATCCTCTGGCTACTTAGTCCCCCCTGGTGTCCACTTACCTGCAGAGATGGCTGGTCCGGTGCCCGGTGTTCTCGTTTTTCTTCGCCTCGCTGCCCCCGCCTCCCAGGTTAGGAGAGTGTGGGTGGGTTAGGAGAGTGTGGGCGGATACAGGGCGGGGAGACGTCACGTCTCCCCGCCCTGTACCCGCCCACACTCTCCTAAGCCACAAGCCCTGCCTTCTTCCTAGCTCTTTAGCACTAACCTGGGAGGCGGGGGCAGCAAGGCAAAGAAGAACAAGAACACCGGGCACCGGACCAGCCATCTCTGCAGGTAAGTAGCTACTAGAGATTTTAGCTGGTCTCCCATTAGAATGAATGGACGCAGCCGGCGCGCAGGGGGTTAAGGCTGTGTGCCGGCTGCTTCCATTCATTCCTATGGAAACGCAGCGGAGCCTTCACACTGAGTATACACTCCACTCAGAATGAGCGGAGCGTATACTCAGTGTGAAGGCTAACATTGTTAGCTTTTCCCACAATGCTTGGCCAGTAGCAAAGCATTGTGGGAAATAATCACTGATCTCGATCCCACCTAAAAAGATTGTGTTCGGAATTCCGATGGCGATCGTGAAATTTTCTCGATCACCGATCGGAATCCGATCTTTTCTGAACACTGTCGCTCAACCCTACCCGTGACCTTAGACCTATACTCCATCTTGATCATCTATTCCCTGTCATGAGGGCTTCTTTCAAGGCATTATGGGTCAGCCCCCTGGTCTCTGAGGCTATGATCCCTTAAGTCTATCTATCTATCTATCTATCTATCTATCTATCTATCTATCTATCTATCTAAAGCTACTCAGCAGATCCAGGGTGCCAGGGGTCTCTAGAGTGTCCTGACATGCAGCGGCATCTCTCTCACGTGACCTGGCACCACGAGACCCCGGCTTGTAATCTTATCACTTCTGATAAAGCTAACACTAGAAAAGTGAGAAGACAAATATTGGTTGTTACACTGCAAACATCATGTAGATGGAAGTGATAAAGGACAATCCAGTGCAGGTCCGGGGCATGACTAAGGTCAAAGCAAACCAGCAAAACTACTCAGTATCCAGCTGACCTGGTTAGGGCTGACCCCAGCTTAGAGCTAGGTTCACACTACTGTTATGAATGTCTGTTGCTGTAATCTATGACAGGATGAGAGCAACGGACATCCTATCCTATCCTACTAATATTAGAAATGTGAAAGTTTGTGTGTTTGTGTGTTTGGATGTTTGTTCCTCAATCACGCAAAAACGGCTGAACGGATTTGTATTGTGTGTCTGTGTGTTTGGATGTTTGTTCCTCAATCACGCAAAAATGGCTGAACGGATTTGCATGAAATTTGCCATATACATAGATAGGAACCCTGATTAAAACATAGGCTACTTTTTATCCCGGTAAATGACGTCACTACACAACAGCAGTGAAGGAATTTAGGTTCACACAGCACTAAAGGACCTGTGATGACATCATCACAGGTCCTTCAGCCTTTCTAGGATAGGACCATGCTAGGCAGTGGGCGGAGCTACTCACTATTTTGTGGGCAGAGCTATATATGAAGCTGGACAGTGTGAAAGCTGAAGAAAATGGAGTCTCATGGAAGATCAGCAGACTACAGAACATGCAGGATGTGTGTGGGCAAGAGGACTATATCAGGTCTAGAGTTTCAGTGAGTATGATGGGGAATGTGTTGTTCTGCCTCTGATGGGGGAAGGGAGAGAACTTTGGCACATTTCAGCAACATCCGTTCAGCCCTTTGTAACACAGAATCTGCTCACACGGTCACATAACAAAACCCCTGTAATCACAATTGCCCGATGTAGCAAAGCTTAAACGGCGCTGTAGCACAGCTCAGTAGGCTCTCCATCTGCAAACATGTACATACAGCTGGGTATCCTACACATATGCAGCCATGTAGCAGAGCCAAGACGCGGGAGTAGGCTGATCGAACTGTGGCAAATTTCTGCAACATCCGTTCAGCTGTTTCCACCACAGAAACTGCTCAGACACTGACATAAGAACACCCCTCTAATCCAAATGGCCAGATGTAGCAGAGCTTAGGCAGCGCTGTAGCACAACTGAGTACGCTCTCCATATACAGAGATGTACATACAACTGAGTCTGCTGCGCATATGCAGCGATGTAGCAGAGCCGAGACGCAGGAGCAGGTGGATCATCCACAACAGCAATTGGCTAAATATAAGCGTCTCAGCGCCAACACCAACTTGCAGACGAAGTCGTGGACAGATGTTAGTTAATTCATAATGATGGAAGAAAAGTGGTACCATGTTGTTTACTCTGGATTTGATGGGAATGGAGGCGGCTCCATCTGTGTCTGACACTCCACTGCTGTTAATGTAGGGTAATGGGGCCTGCACAGCCATGTCTTATCTGGTATAGGGAACGTGTACCCATTTCTGCGATGTCCCTTTTTTAGTGATATGTTTATTGAATTCTGTAGCGGCAGTGGCCCTTCTGTGATAGTGAGACCACCACTGATAATAGTGGCTATTACTCCTGTTACATACCTCCCAACCGTCCCGATTTCCGCGGGACATTCACGATTCCGGTGACGTGCCCCGCGGTCCCAGTTGGAGGGAGGTATGTCCCGATTTCAACTCAGATCTGCGTCCAGAGGTTGAACACATACGCGGCTAAAGCAAGGAGCTGACACAGGTCAGCTCCGTGCTTCGCCGTTGCACGCCGCCTACTGGCTTGTAGACGTGATGTGATGAAGTCACATTGCGTCTACAACTGTGTCAGCGAGAGAGAGAGAGGTGCGGAGAATGCAGCGGGGGAACGAGGAGAAGGTAAGTGTAATGTGTACACTAAGGTGAAACTGGGGGCAGATGAAGGAGAGGACGGCATGACACTGGGGGCAGAGATGTGGGGACATGAATCTGGGCGCAGAGATGGGGGGACATGAATCTGGGGGCAGAGATGGAGGCGACATGAATCTGGGGGCAGAGATGGAGGGACATGAATCTGGGGGCAGAGATGGAGGGGAAATGATTCGGGCAGAGATGGAGGGGACATGAATCTGGGAGCTGATGAAGGAGAGGATGGCATGACACTGGGGGCAGAGATGTGGGGACATGAATCTGGGGGCAGAGATGGGGTGGACATGAATCTGGGGGGAGAGATGAGAGGACATGAATCTGGGGGCAGAGATGGAGGGGACATGAATCTGGGGTCAGAGATGGAGGGGACATGAATCTGGGGGCAGAGATGGAGAGGACATGAATCTGGGGTCAGAGATGGAGGGGACATGAATCTGGGGGCAAAGATGTTGGAACATGAATCTGGGGGCAGAGATGGAGGGGACATGAATCTGTGGGCAGAGATGGAGGGAAATGAATCTGGGGGCAGAGATTTGGGGACATGAATCTGGGGGCAGAGATGGGGACATGAATCTGGGGGCAGAGATGGAGGGGACATGAATCTGGGGGCTGATGAAAGAGAGGACGGCATGACACTGGGGGCAGAGATGTGGGGACATGAATCTGGGGGCAGAGATGGGGGGATATGAATCTGGGGGCAGAGATGGGGGGGACATGAATCTGGGGGCAGAGATGGAGAGGACATGAATCTGGGGCAGAGATGGAGGGGACATGAATCTGGGGGCAGAGATGGAGAGGACATGAATCTGGGGTCAGAGATGGAGGGGACATGAATCTGGGGGCAGAGATGTGGGGACATGAATCTGAAGGCAGAGATGGAGGGACATGAATCTGGGGGCAGAGATGGGGGGACAAGAAACTGGAGGCAGAGATGGGGGGACAGGAAACTGAGGGCAGAGATGGGGGGGACATGAATCTGGGGGCAGAGATGTGGGGACATGAATCTGAAGGCAGAGATGGAGGGACATGAATCTGGGGGCAGAGATGGGGGGACAAGAAACTGGAGGCAGAGATGGGGGGACATGAAACTGGGGGCAGAGATGGGGGACATGAATCTGGGGACAGAGATGGAGGGACATGAAACTGGGGGCAGAGATGGGGGACATGAATCTGGGGGCAGAGATGGAGGCGGCACATGAAACTGGGGGCAGATGAAGGGTGTATATGAAACTGGGGGAGAGATAGAGGGGGGACATAATATACGGGTGACTGTAGGAGGATTATACTGTGTGCGGGCACATGAAAAATTAATGTGTGGGCTGTTTTGGTTGTGCTGCTTTCTTCTTGTTCCTATATGTGTATATATGGCAGAATTTGCAGAGCTGCTTCCCGTCCCTGTTCTCTTTTATGAAGATGCCGCTCGGGTCCTTCCCCGCGTCTTACCTCGGAGACGGCTGATACTTCAGGGTCGTCTTTAGTGTAGTCTCTGCTTTGCTATGGCAGCCTAATGGCCAACTGGACCCCCAGAAATCTACCCGGTCCCAGCCTGGTCGCACTATTAGGACTACTGTGAGATTACTATTATTGGTTGATCGCTTTATGTACAATCTTATTCACAGGCTTCATTGTAATCAACAATTTATTATTATTTTTTTTTTATTAAAGTGCAACTTCCTTGAAAACAAAACTCCATGTGATGTAGGGGATCCAGAAAACTGAGATATGAGGAGTTATTTGCAATATGGCTGTATCTGCCCCAATGTGGTCACTGGTTGGACTTGAAATAAAGACATTTGTACTCATAGAGATGACTAACATCATCAGATGTGAGAGGTCTCATATCTCAGCTACTTGGACCCCTGTGAGTGTAATTTAAAGGGGACCTTTCACTGCCTCCACCATCTCCATCTCTTTGGATCCCCCCAAAGCTGCTGTTCCACTGATTCTAACGCAGTTGGAATTTTTCCTCTAGCCCCCACCATTCCTGAGCAATCATTGTTGTTAGTTTCAGCACCATTATGGTCTCTACTATGAGGTGGGCGGTCCATGTCTTTCTGCTCCAGCCTAGGACCGCCCACCTGAGAGTAGAAAGCCCAAGTGCATGGAAACTTATAGCAGCAATTGCTTGGGAACAGAGGGGGCTAGAGAAAAAATTCCAACTGCACTGGAATCAGTAAAACGGCGCCTATTAAAGGATGCAAAGAGTTGGAGTTGGTGGAAGCGGTGAAAGTTTCCCTTTAATGTTGAATTGTGATTGGGATTAATCCCAACTCATCCAAATTTTCAGTATTTGCACCATCATCATTGGAGGAATATTGCTACAGTTTTCATTTTTTCCTGGGTACATTCTTGATCACTATTTGCACTGACGAGTATTGACCGGGGCGCCAAAGACTTGAACTTCACAGAAATTGAGATATCCTGATTTTCCAGGTAAGATGATGTTCACGTATCGACCCTTCATGTTGTTGCAAAGGAACTTCTGAGTTCCAGCCAGTGGGATGGTTGTAATGGTACCACAGCTGCAAAAAAAATGGTTTAATATAGTTATTTTTATATGGGCCTCATGGGATAAGGCAAAGGAGCAAAAATGAGTGACCCGGGGGTAGCTGTTATTGATAAATATGACAAATAGACTACCAAGAAAGCCAAACCAGCAAGTCCCTTAGAGTTTAGAGATAGAGCCACATGAATGTATGGCAGAGCACGATTACCAAATGGATATCATTACTCTCCTTTGGCCTACAAGTTCACGAAGGTCTGAGAGCACGTGCCCCATATGCCTTCCCTTTAACATGTCCCCACTTACAGTTATCATACATACTCCACAGTAGTCCTTTCTCTTCCATAGACATTAGAGTCAGGTACTCACAGGCAAGGGCTTTCCTAGTCAGAGATGTAACTCTAGGTACTGGATGGAAAGGTCCAAGATGTGAGCAAGATGTCTAGTACTACCAATTGTTGCTCATTTACTACAAGAAGTCAGGTCTTTACCCCCCCTAAAATAATCCAATACCTGCCAGATCAGCAGTCATTTCTACGGTGCTGAGTATGGAGCCCAGAAGTGTTTGAGAATGGGTCTTCTCGAACACGGTGGCTGCATCATCGTTGTCGATGACTATTATCAGCTTCCACCAAGAATGGGTCTTCTTGAACACAGAGACTGCATGGTTGTATTCAATGACCATTATCAGCCTCCACCAAGAATGGGTCTTCTCGAACACGGTGGCTGCATGGTTGTAGTCGATGACCATTATCAACCTCCACCAAGAATGGGTCTTCTCAAACACGGTGGCTGCATGGTCGTAGTTGATGACTATTATCAACCTCCACCAAGAATGGGTCTTCTCAAACACGGTGGCTGCATGGTCGTATTCAATGACCATTATCAACCTCTACCAAGAATGGGTCTTCTCGAACACGGTGACTGCATGGTCATAGTCGATGACCATTATCAACCTCCACTAAGAATGGGTCTTCTCAAACACGGTGGCTGCATGGTCGTAGTTGATGACTATTATCAACCTCCACCAAGAATGGGTCTTCTCGAACACGGTGGCTGCATGGTCGTAGTTGATGACTATTATCAACCTCCACCAAGAATGGATCTTCTCGAACACGGTGGCTGCATGGTCATATTCAATGACCATTATCAACCTCTACCAAGAATGGGTCTTCTCAAACACGGTGGCTGCATGGTCATAGTTGATGACTATTATCAACCTCCACCAAGAATGGGTCTTCTCAAACACGGAGGCTGCATGGTCGTATTCAATGACCATTATCAACCTCTACCAAGAATGGGTCTTCTCGAACACGGTGAATGAATGGTCATAGTCGATGACCATTATCAACCTCCACCAAGAATGGGTCTTCTCAAACATGGAGGTTGCATGGTTGTATTCAATGACCATCATCAGCCTCCACCAAGAATGGGTCTTCTCGGTGGAGCCTGTATGGTCATAGTCAGTGACCATCATCCTGTTCCCGATGGCCTCCTTAGGTAACAGAACATCTAACAATCTAACAGTAACATCACAAGGGGCAGCAACTTGAAAAAAAATCATCATAAAAAAATAGGATTTTACCTTGGGTTGTTATTGCCATTATTGGCCAGTGAATCTCCAATGAGAATTTTGGCTCCATTGATGTAATCGGCGCAGCAGTCCCCTCGGTTGGTGATGGTGATGTAAGATATTGTATGCGTCTCCAGTAAATCCAATCTCCACCAGGGTGAGAGCTCAAATTGGGATGAAAAACATGATCCACGGGAGTAAAGAGGATCCACATTTTCATCTATGGCATTGATAGCAGCGCTGAGCCCCCCTGGATAATTTGTAGATTGCGTCGCCCGACCTCGAATTGCAACATTTTGTACTGTAAAAAAAAAACATTGGCAAAACTGAACAATTTTTTGGAATATTGTAAATGGACGACCACTAGTAAGATCCTAAACATTGGATTAAATTATATCTCCCTTTCCCATGTTATGCTTGAAAAGTCTTAGAAGAAGAGATTTCTTGGTGGGTTCCTTACACCGTGGAGCTACTTTAGTTGTTATATTGTAATAATTTACTCCTCGATTCTCGAATCTGCCAATATAAAGTGATGTCCAGCAGGATTTTAGGTTGTTGAGGCTGAAATATTGAGAAGCTCAATGGTACAGTATGGTTTGTTGGGGTTCTCACAATGTAGAGTTGTCACCTGTAGTCGACCTACTGGCTTTCACCTTCAGCCTATCATGATGAAGAGGAGACCTCTCGGAAGAGTTGTCAGATCTCCTAAGCACGGTGCTGTACCTCTGTAACCTTCCAAAAGAGGGTCATGGTTTGCCTTGTCCTGGTCCCTTTCCTAAGCTCATTCTGTAGTAAGAGATTACGATACTCACGATTATCTGTGGTGCACGATACAGAAACCCACAATACGATGAAGGTCAGTAAGAACATGGCTATTCAGAAATCTGAAAAACAAGGAAATCACAATGGGATGAGCAGAACACGATGGAGGTGTCTAGATCTACGTCTAGGTGGATAAGACCCCACCCTCAGTCATCCTGTATAAGAATCATAGAGGCTTCCACCATCTGGAGTCTTCTCCTTCTGGTCAGTCTTAGCTTTTGTCCCCATGTGATCTGTGCTCTCCTCTCCTAAATCTATTAGATCTGATGGTAAAGAACGGTGGAAACTATACGTTATGGTTTCCACCGCTCCAAAGCATGGACTAGAAAACAACAGTGGCTTCTTTACCATCAGATCTCCTCTGTTTGCCTCCATTTCTTCAGGTACCTTGGGACTTTTTATGGAGAATGGGGACAGACTGATGTGCTATTTGTTCTGCCCAAAATGGAAAACTCATGAAAGGAGCCATCACTGGGTGTTTATAAGGTGGATACAATGGGAAGTCTGGAGCTGGACTGGTCCATGACCATGCCTAGGAATCTGCCCTGTCCTGGTGTTGTATATACTCCGGCCCTGACCTCAGACTTGGGAGAATAACTTTACATGTACTGTCCTGTATATAGAGCCCCACTGGAGCCCAAGAGTGGTATACAAGGTCCAATTAATAGTTCTATATGGTGCCCAACTAACAATATACTGTACAGTGCCCAAAAAACAGGTGTATACAGTGATCAACTAACAATATTATACTATACAATGCCCAAGTAATAGCTGTATACAGTGATCAACTAACACTATTATACTATACAGTGCCCAAGTAATAGCTGTATACAGTGATCAACTAACTATTATACTATACAGTGCCCAAGTAATAGCTGTATACAGTGATCAACTAACAATATTATACTATACAGTGCCCAAGTAATAGCTGTATACAGTGATCAACTAACACTATTATACTATACAGTGCCCAAGTAATAGCTGTATACAGTGATCAACTAACTATTATACTATACAGTGCCCAAGTAATAGCTGTATACAGTGATCAACTAACAATATTATACTATACAGTGCCCAAGTAATAGCTGTATACAGTGATCAACTAACACTATTATACTATACAGTGCCCAAGTAATAGCTGTATACAGTGATCAACTAACACTATTATACTATACAGTGCCCAAGTAATAGCTGTATACAGTGATCAACTAACAATATTATACTATACAGTGCCCAAGTAATAGCTGTATACAGTGATCAACTAACACTATTATACTATACAGTGCCCAAGTAATAGCTGTATACAGTGATCAACTAACACTATTATACTATACAGTGCCCAAGTAATAGCTGTATACAGTGATCAACTAACAATATTATACTATACAGTGCTGTTCTGTGTTCAACTAAAATTGCTAATATTGGGGTATTATCCCTTTACCCATACTATAACCGGACCCTCATGGTACAAGCCTGGAGTCTCTGCTCACCTGTGTGCTCTTCTCTGTCTGGTGGTAAAGTCTTCCCGGCTATATATATGGAGCCATGGGACGTCTCCTGAGGTTCTTATGTCCCTGGGAAGTCCTGAAGGTCTTTTATGAAGCCAAACTATGTGGTTGAATTAGAGATAACGGATCCCCAACTAAACCAAATGTTTGTCCAGGAGTCAAATACCATTAAGACCGCAGGTCACGTAGGGTAATGGGAAATCCTCCCTGTGTCCACACGTTTGATAAAATACCTTATTTACTTATAGATTGTAAGAGTAAGATTGTATAGAGTGTATCCCCATTTCCTCATAGATTGAAAGTTCTTCTGATCCAGGCCCTCAAGCCTCTTGTGTCCCCGTCTCCTCAAAGATTATAGCTTCTTGTAGGTGGTGCCCTCTCCTTTTTGTGGTAGGTGGTGGCCCCAATGCCACCAGAAGGATCATAGAAGCCTTGGGTGCACAACCATAGTAGATGGAGAGTCTGCCCAGTCTTGGAGCAAGAGATGGTCAGGAGAAGTGGTTCTTGGTGTGTTAGATAGAGACAATCTGGAGAGCAGACATTTTTGTTGAGCCAAGTGTGTGTTGGGCAAAAAAGCCAATTGAGCCAAAGAGTCAGAGAGCGTCCTTGGAGAGGAGACCATGTGGAGAAACCATTGCACAGCCCCTGAGTTACATACACTGGCAACCACTGCTTAATCTTGCATCCTACTTAGATACAAACTTAAGAATTTAATCGTCAAGCCATAGTACTGACCTTGTCGAGACACCACCAAAGCCAACGCTGAAGGCAACCCTAGTCATCCCATGGACAATGATCGGGAGAGAGTCAATGCTCCAGACTTTATGAAGGCTCCAGAATAAACATTAGAAGCAAACGGCATCTGAGACAAACCTGGATGGTCCAAGCCTAGAAGCTTGGATGATCCAGTGAGGAGTAGCAAGGTTTTAGTTAGCAAAGTGAGGGAATGGCTACCGACCAACCATCAACCCATGCGTGAAAAGTAGGAGACTCTGACCACTGAAGGTAAGCTGTGGCATCAAAAGACTGGCTGGCCATCCTAGAAAGAGATCTCTGCTGAAGAGTTCAACTCCCTATGGAGATGGCCCACATGCTCGGTAGCGGTGACTACCAGTGAGTTGAACACATGAGAAAAAAGGGGCACTTTGAGCCAGCCAAGATTGTCACATAGCTCCAGAGATTTTGCCACCATCTTGACCTGTGGATGGATGCTCTTGCGTTGTATGGGAACCACCAGAACTGCATCTTGGCTGAAGCTGGGGCCAACAGGACTCGATTGGTGACATCCAAACCAACTATCTATTGCAACGTGTCATGATGGATTATCTGGTGGCAGAAGAGTCACTTCAGTTCTGGGATCAGCAGAAGAAGGTACATGAGATGTACAACCTCATTGCCCGGAGTCCGGATCCCCATACACTGAAAGTTAACAAAACTGCCTTTGAAAATTGGGAATTGGTTAATGATGGAGAACCAAACAGGTCAGAGAGCCAGGATGTTGCCAGGGAAGGAAAGGGAAGGTATAGTGCAGGAGGGTTTCCCTTGTGCTACCAGTGGGATCCAGTCTGAATGCAGGTAGTGCCAACTAGTGGTGGCTGTATAAATCTGTACCCAGTGAGCTCCCCCTAGTGGTGGCTTTTTATTCTGCGATTGCTCACCTCCTGTACTGATTCTCAGTAACATCCTGTATTCAGCCTGCACCCACTAGTGACCATCAGGTTCTCCAGCTGATGATTTCCCACTAGGAGGGCTCCATATAAAGTCACTCATATCAGTGCTCACCACCTCGAGGGTCAGACCTGACCAGGTCAGCTGGATATTGAGCAGTTTTGCTGGTTTGCTTTGACCTCCTTGAGGACGCTGCCCCGTGGACGTGCTTGGGGCCAGCACTGGATTGTCCTTTATCACTTCCATCTACATGATGTTTGCAGTGTAACCAACAATATTTGTCTTCTCACTTGTCTCAGATTCTAGTGTTTGCTTTATCAGAAGTGATAAGATTACAAGTGGGTCTCCTGGTGCCAGGTCAGGTCACAGAGATGCCCCACACATATAGCACGCCAGGATACACTGCATTACTTTATGTACTCTCATAACTAAAACAACCTTTTAGGGTTACAGCCGCCTCTCCAACCCCGCAGATATCTCTGAGAACCCCAATAATTATAACTAATACACTCATAAAAACATGAAAGATCTACAATGTCGTCAAAGACATTCTCCCCAGCGCATCATAACACTGAGAGAAGCAATGCAATGTATGTACACAGTGACTGCACCAGCAGAGTAGTGAGAGCAGTTCTGGCATTTAAAGGGGCTTTTCAATTCATGGAACTTGCTTACATTAGGATGCAAATTAGCACTTTGTAACAAGGGCACTGCTATTGCTCAAAAGATTTCATTTGCATATCTGCAAAAATGCTCTCATCTCGGCAATGGCAGCAGTGATTCACAAGGTGAGAACACTGATTCACGTGACAGTAACCTATCTATCTGCAGGGCTGGGGTGATATGCTGGTTCTGGTGACAGTAACCTATCTATCTGCAGGGCTGGGGTGATATCCTGGTTCTAGTGACAGTAACCTATCTATCTGCAGGGCTGGGGTGATATGCTGGTTCTGGTGACAGTAACCTATCTATCTGCAGGGCTGGGGTGATATGCTGGTTCTGGTGACACTAACCTATCTATCTGCAGGGCTGGGGTGATATGCTGGGTCTGGTGACACTAACCTATCTATCTGCAGGGCTGGGGTGATATGCTGGTTCTGGTGACAGTAACCTATCTATCTGCAGTGCTGCGGTGATATGCTGGGGTATGGTGACACTAACCTATCTATCTGCAGGACTGGGGTGATATGCTGGGTCTGGTGACAGTAACCTATCTATCTGAAGGACTGGGGTGATATGCTGATTCTGGTGACACTAACCTATCTATCTGCAGGACTGGGGTGATATGCTGGTTCTGGTGACAGTAACCTATCTATCTGCAGGGCTGGGGTGATATGCTGGTTCTAGTGACACTAACCTATCTATCTGCAGGGCTGGGGTGATATGCTGGTTCTGGTGACACTAACCTATCTATCTGCAGGGCTGGGGTGATATGCTTGTTCTGGTTACAGTAACCTATCTATCTGCAGGGCTGGGGTGATATGCTGGTTGTGGTGACAGTAACCTATCTATCTGCAGGGCTGGGGTGATATGCTGGTTCTGGTGACAGTAACCTATCTATCTGCAGGGCTGGGGTGATATGCTGGTTCTGGTGACACTAACCTATCTATCTGCTGGGCTGGGGTGATATGCTGGTTGTGGTGAAAGTAACCTATCTATCTGCAGGGCTGGGGTGATATGCTGGTTCTGGTGACAGTAACCTATCTATCTGCAGGGCTGGGGTGATATACTGGTTCTGGTGAAAGTAACCTATCTATCTGCAGGACTGGGGTGATATGCTGGGTCTGGTGACAGTAACCTATCTATCTGCAGGGCTGGGGTGATATGCTGGTTCTAGTGACAGTAACCTATCTATCTGCAGGGCTGGGGTGATATGCTGGTTCTGGTGACAGTAACCTATCTATCTGCAGGGCTGGGGTGATATGCTGGTTCTGGTGACACTAACCTATCTATCTGCAGGGCTGGGGTGATATGCTGGTTCTGGTGACAGTAACCTATCTATCTGCAGGGCTGCGGTGATATGCTGGGGTATGGTGACACTAACCTATCTATCTGCAGGACTGGGGTGATATGCTGATTCTGGTGACACTAACCTATCTATCTGCAGGACTGGGGTGATATGCTGGTTCTGGTGACAGTAACCTATCTATCTGCTGGGCTGGGGTGATATGCTGGTTGTGGTGACAGTAAACTATCTATCTGCAGGGCTGGGGTGATATGCTGGTTCTGGTGACAGTAACCTATCTATCTGCAGGGCTGGGGTGATATACTGGTTCTGGTGACAGTAACCTATCTATCTGCAGGACTGGGGTGATATGCTGGGTCTGGTGACAGTAACCTATCTATCTGCAGGGCTGGGGTGATATGCTGGGTCTGGTGACACTAACCTATCTATCTGCAGGGCTGGGGTGATATGCTGGTTCTGGTGACAGTAACCTATCTATCTGCAGGGCTGCGGTGATATGCTGGGGTATGGTGACACTAACCTATCTATCTGCAGGACTGGGGTGATATGCTGGGTCTGGTGACAGTAACCTATCTATCTGAAGGACTGGGGTGATATGCTGATTCTGGTGACACTAACCTATCTATCTGCAGGACTGGGGTGATATGCTGGTTCTGGTGACACTAACCTATCTATCTGCAGGGCTGGGGTGATATGCTGGTTCTAGTGACACTAATCTATCTGCAGGACTGGGGTGATATGCTGGTTCTAGTGACACTAATCTATCTGCAGGACTGGGGTGATATGCTGGTTTTGGTGACAGTAACCTATCTATCTGCAGGGCTGGGGTGATATGGTGGTACTGGTGACACTAACCTATCTATCTGCAGGGCTGGGGTGATATACTGGGTCTGGTGACAGTAACCTATCTATCTGCAGGGCTGGGGTGATATGCTGGTTCTGGTGACAGTAACCTATCTATCTGCAGGACTGTGGTGATATGCTGGTTCTGCTGACAGTAACCTATCTATCTGCAGGGCTGGGGTGATATGCTGGTTCTGCTGACAGTAACCTATCTATCTGCATGGCTGGGGTGATATGCTGGTTCTGGTGACAGTAACCTGTCTATCTGCAGGACTAGCTTGATCGGCTGGTTCAGGGCACATAAAGGAGCTTGTCTTGGTTCTCCACCAGTTCTCAGTATTAAGCAATTGTTCTCATCTTACATCTGATAAATAGAGGTGAGCGAACACTGTTCGGATCAAACATTAATCCCTTTGATAGATTCTCCATGTGATATAACAGTATTCACACCTATTTTCCAAGAATCGCCATCTCCCATCTATAGGACACTGTTTACACTGCAGTAACTACCTGTTTTCTCTTTTTTCTGCAGTTTCTATATCATTTTTTTGTTTGATTTGCAGGTTTTCATTTTTGCATTGATGTTGCAAGGACTGAAACTATTTCCAATAAAGAACATGTGATCAGGACTAGTTTACCCATGAACTCCTGGGACACAGCAGGACTTCTGGAGCAATGTGCTCTGGTTAGACAAGGGGTAGATTTCTTTTGCATAATGACAGGGGTTTGGGGTCCCAGAAATGTACAACATTTGGGACTCAGAGTTCTATTTTTCTGATACAAAGTTCCTAATCTGCAGTTTTCTTTTACACATCTGTAATATTAAATTGTAAAATTCTTGCTGCCAGCAACAACCATTAGGGGGAGCTCACTGTATACAGATTTATTTATCCACCACTTGGAGGCACTCACTGCATGAAGAATTATAGAGCCACCATTAGGGGGAGTACACTACATATAGATTGATACAGTCACCAGTAGGAGGAGCTCACTGAATACAGATTTATTCATCCACCACTAGTGGGCACTCACTGCATGAAGATGTATAGACCTACCATTAGCAGGAACTCACTACATACAGATTTATTCATCGGACACTAGGGGGACTTCCAACTATCACAGACAAGATGAAATAATCACTGTATGGCATTCTGTGGGGAGGAAGTCTCCCTCTCCTCCCTCACGTAGTCTTCCCTCCACATGGCCACACTCAGGTACAGTCGCTGTCCAGCACTCTCTCTGGTAATCGGGGCTCTGCTCAGGGTCTGCTCCTTGGATTGTCTTTCTCTGATTTGGAGCCCCACAGTCACGTCCCCTCCTGAGATATATTGGGCAGATTGTCCCTCTCCTCCCGTTTCTTTCCAAGGCTGCAGTGTGTCAGGACTCTGGCTCCCTCTGCTGACATGGGGGAGGATTTCTAGCACTATAGACACAAGAGGTATGAGGTCAGTGCTCACAAGAGCTTACACTCTATAAATAAGGTGTTTTATCACACGTGTGGACACAGGGAGGATTTCCCATTACACTACGTGACCTGCGGTCTTAATGGTATTTGAATCCTGGACAAATATTTGGTTTAGTTGGGGTGGACGATCCATTATCTCTAATCCAACCACATAGTTTGGCTTCATAAAAGACCTTCAGGACTTTCCAGAGACATAAGAACCTCATGAGACGTGTCCGGTGACTCCATATATATAAGCTGGGAAGACTTTACCGCCAGACAGAGAAGAGCGCAAAGGTGAGCAGAGACTCCAGGCTTGTACTATGAGGGTCAGGTTATACTATAGGTACAAAAATACCTTATAGACACTATATACTATAGCACTCTTACTGTACTTGGGTACTGTGTAGCACCCTAGTTTGGTTGGGTTGGGCACTGTATAGTATTATTGGTTGGGCACTGTATGGAACTATTGGTTGGGCACTGTATAGTACTATTGGTTGGGCAATGTATGGAACCATTGGTTGGGCACTGTATAGTACTATTGGTTGGGCACTGTATAGTACAATTGGTTGGGCACTGTATGGAACTATTGGTTGGGCACTGTATAGTACTATTGGTTGGGCACTGTATGGAACTATTGGTTGGGCACTGTATAGTACTATTGGTTGGGCAGTGTATAGTACTATTGGTTGGGCACTATATAGTACTATTGGTTGGGCAGTGTATAGTACTATTGGTTGGGCACTGTATAGTACTATTGGTTGGGCACTGTATAGTACTATTGGTTGGGCACTGTATAGTACTATTGGTTGGGCAGTGTATGGAACTATTGGTTGGGCACTGTATAGTACTATTGGTTGGGCACTGTATAGTACTATTGGTTGGGCACTGTATAGTACTATTGGTTGGGCACTGTATAGTACTATTGGTTGGGCACTGTATAGTACTATTGGTTGGGCACTGTATAATACTATTGGTTGGGCACTGTATAGTACTATTGGTTGGGCAGTGTATTGTACTATTGGTTGGGCACTATTTAGTACTATTGGTTGGACAGTGTATGGAACCATTGGTTGAGCAATGTATGGAACTACTGGTTGGGCACTGTATAGTACTATTGGTTGGGCAGTGTATGGAACTATTGGTTGGGCAGTGTATAGTACTATTGGTTGGGCAGTGTATAGTACTATTGGTTGGGCACTGTATAGTACTATTAGTTGGGCACTGTATAGTACTATTGGTTGGGCACTGTATAGTACTATTGGTTGGGCACTGTATAGTACTATTGGTTGGGCACTGTATAGTACTATTGGTTGGGCACTGTATGGAACTATTGGTTGGGCACTGTATAGTACTATTGGTTGAGCACTGTATAGTACTATTGGTTGGGCACTGTATAGTACTATTGGTTGGGCACTGTATGGAACTATTGGTTGGGCACTGTATAGTACTATTGGTTGAGCACTGTATAGTACTATTGGTTGAGCACTGTATAGTACTATTGGTTGAGCACTGTATAGTACTATTGGTTGGGCAGTGTATAGTACTATTGGTTGAGCACTGTATAGTACTATTGGTTGGGCACTGTATAGTACTATTGGTTGGGCACTGTATGGAACTATTGGTTGGGCAGTGTATAGTACTATTGGTTGGGCACTGTATAGTACTATTGGTTGGGCACTGTATAGTACTATTGGTTGGGCACTGTATGGAACTATTGGTTGGGCAGTGTATAGTACTATTGGTTGAGCACTGTATAGTACTATTGGTTGGGCACTGTATAGTACTATTGGTTGGGCACTGTATAGTACTATTGGTTGAGCACTGTATAGTACTATTGGTTGAGCACTGTATAGTACTATTGGTTGGGCAGTGTATAGTACTATTGGTTGAGCACTGTATAGTACTATTGGTTGGGCACTGTATAGTACTATTGGTTGAGCACTATATAGTACTATTGGTTGGGCACTGTATGGAACTATTGGTTGGGCACTGTATAGTACTATTGGTTGAGCACTGTATAGTACTATTGGTTGAGCACTGTATAGTACTATTGGTTGGGCAGTGTATAGTACTATTGGTTGAGCACTGTATAGTACTATTGGTTGGGCACTGTATAGTACTATTGGTTGGGCACTGTATGGAACTATTGGTTGGGCAGTGTATAGTACTATTGGTTGGGCAGGGTATAGAGGACAGGAACTGAGACTGACCAGAAGGAGCAGGTTCCATATGGTGGAAGACTCCATGATTCTTATAGAGGATGACTTGGGAGTGTTGGGTCGTATCCACATGGGTCGTATCCACGTTCATCTTCTTCTACAGATCCTATTGTTTTCCTTGTTTTGCAGGTTTCTCAACAGCCATGTTCTTACTCACCTTCATCGTCTTGTGGATTTCTGTGTCATGTTCCTGCAGCACAAATCAAGGTGAGTTTTTGTAATATCCTACAGAAAGATCATGGCAGGAGTGACCAGGAGAAGACTAAGCGAACCATGGTGAGAAGAGCCGGCGCCATAACTAAAGAATATATGTGCAGGAGATCTGCTATCTCTTCTGGGAGGTCTCTTCTTTCCATGATGTTCTGGAAGAGTTGGCAAGTATGTCTATAGGTGACAGCTCCACATTGTGCGATCCCCATGTCTCAACCTCTTGGTTGACCCACTCCCAGAAGAAGCACCAGGAAGTATGTCATTCATGGGCGCTGAAACCTTGCTATGTAGAGAATTACAACGTAGCTTCACCATGTAAGAATCCCACCAAGAACTCTTCTTCTAGGACCATCGTAAGCATAGCATACATGAAGGGGGACATTAGTTGACCTCATTTTTAGGTTCTCACTATTAGTCGCCATATACAATATTCCAATCCATTCTCAATGTTGCCAATTTTATCTTTACAGTACAAAATGTTGCAGTCCGAGGTCGGGCGACGCAGTCTTCAAACTTTGGAGGAGGGCTCAGTTCTCCTATCAATGCCATAGACGAAAATGTGGACCCCCTCTATCCCCACGGATCGTGTTTTAGTACTCAGTTTGAGCTCTCACCCTGGTGGAGATTGGATTTACTGGAGACACATACAATATCTTACATCACCATCACCAACCGAGGGGACTGCTGCGCCGATTACATCAATGGGGCCGAAATTCTCATTTGAGACTCGCTGGACAATAATGGGAATAACAACCCAAGGTAAAATCCTTTGTCTTATATGTCAGTTGCCAAGTTTCTGCCCATTGTACTTTTTAGTAGGCACATGGGGCCGCTGACATCACCCAAGAGGTCGGGAGAGTATCGAAGGGAACCCAATAGCGGTGAGGGATGATCAGGATGACCGGTTCTTTGCTTATTATGGGGCCTGAGAATCCAGGGAGTTATAAAAATTCTTGGATGTTGAAGCCCAAAAATCTAGGATTCGGGCAAAACCAAGATCTTTGGAAAATTTGGTAACAAATCTGGTTTGTACCAAGTTATTGCTCAATTCTATTGGCAAAGTGTGTAGGATAATTCAGAGTGGGATGCATAGGGCACGTGCTCTAGGACCTTGACCACCTTGGAGGGGGCCTAATGATGCCATTTGGTGATCCTACTGTGCCGTAGACACATGTGGCTCTAGTCTATGGTAGTTGTTGGCTTGGCTGTCTCTTATAGACTCAGTTGTCTTATCTATATACTAGAAGTGATATCAGGCCATGCTGGGTTGAGGTCCCATTCATGGACTGGAGGTCTCCACCATCCTTAAGCCACCCCTGATTGTAAGATTGATGAAGAACCTTTATCTTGGCTGTCTATACTTTACAATACCTGCAGCCCCGGGATCAGTCATTTTTGCTCCATTCCCGTACCCCTTGAGATCCTAATTGTAACAAACTGTTTTTCTGCAGATGTGCAAAAATTTCAGCCATCCCGCTGGGCGACACACAGAACTTCATCTGCAACAACATGAAGGGTCGATACGTGAACATCGTCCTCCCTGGAAAGACGCAATATCTCAATTTATGTGAAGTTCAAGTCTTTGCCGTCCCTGTCGATACTTATCACTGCAAAAAGTGACCGAAACACAATGAAGCCTGCAGAAATATCCCGTCAATGAGGATGAGACAAATCCCGAAAATTCAGCTTTGGTTGCAATGAATCCCAATCCCAACTCAACTTCATTTTACTGTCATGGGGGAACCGGGAAGCTGAGATATGAGATGTTGTTTGGTTGAGTCCTCACCCCCTCTCCCTTGTTATAAATAAACAGAAAATATAGACAGGTTGAAAAATTTTGGTAAAAATATTCACCCCATATAGTGAATGTTGAATCGGAACAGAAAATCGAAATGTCCAAAGTGAGATTTTTTTTTGCTGCTTTGCCTCAAATGCAAAATAAAAATTTAAAGTCAAAGGTCAAAACATCACCCCCCCCCAACATGGTACCAATAACAACTACAACGTGCCCCTCATCCAAAAACTTAGACACGGCTCCAGAAATCTGATTAAGTTACAGATGTCAGAATAGGCACGAGTGTAAAAACTTTGGCCCAAAGTTTTATTTTTGCAACATTCTATAATTTGTTATCACAATGACCTGCAGAATCCAGGTGACGTCTTCAGAGGTTCCCTCACCCTTGGTTAGATCTCTTACACCCTCTTCTATCTATACAACCCCGTACAGATGAGTATTACACAGGAGAGGTCTTAGAGTTCATTATATTTTTGTTTTTGTGCAACAAAAATCCTGAATTCTGCAGAAATCCATTTCATTGTGAAATCCTCATTACATAGACGGGGATAAGCCAAGGTGCACAGATCACAGAACCAGTACAAACATGGCGGCAGTGAGCGGTGGGGACAATATCAATATCAGACTTCTCCAGAACTGTAATGTTCTTCTGATCATTGAACTTATTTGTGTGACCAGCGACTGCTAGGAGAACTACAGATAATTTTGGAGATATTGTAACATGCGGTGATACCAGATAAGACCACACTTACCAACTCTGCATGATTTTTGGGAAGACTTCCAAGACCTCATAGACATCCCAAAGGTTGGCCAATCCCCCAGTTGCCCAGCATGATGTCCTCTATTTCCAGCTCCTTCTCCTCAAGCTTCTTGTCGTCTCACGTTTGCCTCTTTTTCCTCAGATTCATATCTTAAGATAGGCCCACAATTACCCCTGTCCCACGGGCCCGATGCCTTGGAGTAACCCTGGACTCCGACCTATCCTTCAAGTCACACATTCAAACCCTGAACACCTCCTGCCGCCTCCAGCTCAAGAACATCCACCAAATCCGCTCCTTCCTCACCCCTGAAACTATATCTCTCTATATTATAAAAATGAATTTCTGTCTGTCTGTCTGTCCGTCTGTCTGTCTGTCTGTTCTCTAATGCGAACCAAACGACTGGACCGATCTTCACCAAATTTGGTACAGAGATACTTCAGATATCTGGGAAGGTTTAAGACGAGACTCCAACTCACTCGAGCGTACCATTACTGAGATACAGCATTCCAAACACAGTGCCCCCCCCCCCTTAGCCAATACAAACCTGCAAGACTTTCACTCATATTCCAACTGCAATACACACGGTCACTCCACATGCACAATACAACACTGATATCCAAACTGAGATACATGCATCAGAGGATTAGATACACAGATCAGCACACAGTATCACACACCAGAGGATTAGATACACGGGTCTGCACACAGTCCCACACACCAGAGGATTAAATACACACTTCTGCACACAGTTCCACACACTGAAGGATTTGATACAGGTGTCTACACACAGTTCCACACTCTAGAGGATTAGATACGCGCGTCTGCACACATTTGTACACGCCATAGGATTAGATACACACGTCTGCACAGAGTACCACATGCCGTAGAATTAGATACACGCGTCTACACACAGTTCCACACTCCAGAGGATTAGATACGCGCCTCTTCACACAATACCACACAGGGGAGGATTAGATACACGCATCTGCACACATTTGTACACGCCATAGGATTAGATACACGTGTCTGCATAGAGTACCACATGCCGTAGGATTAGATACACGCGTCTACACACAGTTCCACACTCCAGAGGATTAGATACGCGTGTCTGCACACAGTTGTACACGCCATAGGATTAGATACACGCGTCTGCACACAGTACCACATGCAGTAGGATTAGATACGCGCATCTACACATAGTTCCACACGCCAAAGGATTAGATACGCGCCTCTTCACACAATACCACACAGGGGAGGATTAGATATGTGTGTATGCACACAGTATCACACTTTGGAGGATTAGATACATGCCTCTGCACACAGTACCACAAGCCAGAGAATTAGATACGCGTCTCCGCACACAGTATCACACGCCGGAGGATTAGATACGCACGTCTGCACACAGTACCACACGGGGAGGATTAGATAAGCGCGTCTACACACAGTACCACATGCCGTAGGATTAGATACGCGCCTCTTCACACGATACCACACAGGGGAAGATTAGATACACGTGTCTTCACACAGTTGTACACGCCATAGGATTAGATACACGCGTCTGCACACAGTACCACATGTCGTAGGATTAGATACGTTTGTCTACACACAGTTCCACACGCCGTAGGATTAGATACGCGCCTCTTCACACAATACCACACAGGGGAGGATTAAATACGCGCGTCTGCACACAGTACTACACGCCAGAGGATTAGATAAGCGCGTCTGCACACAGTACCAAATTCTGTAGGATTAGATACCCACGTCTACACAGTTCCATATGCCGTAGGATTAGATACGCGCCTCTTCACACAATACCACACAGGGGAGGATTAGATACGTGCATCTGCACACAGTACCACATGACCGAGGGTTAGATGTGCGCATCTGCACACAGTTACACACGCTGAAGGATTAGATACGTGTGTCTGCTCTAAGTACCACATGGGGGAGGATTAGATACGCACATCTGCACACAGTTCAACACGCTGGAGGATTAGATACGCATGTCTTCACATAGTATCACCGCCAGAGGATTAGATATGCGTTTCTACACACAGTATCACACGGGGAAGGATTAGATATACGCATCTGCACACAGTACCACACGCCAGAGAATTAGAAACGCATGTCTGCACACTGTACCACATGCCGTAGTATTAGATACGTGCTTCTGCACACAGTTTCACACGCCGGAGGATTAGATACGCGCGTCTGCACACAGTACCATATGCCAGAGGATTGGATTCGTGCATCTGCACACAGTTCCACACACCAGAGGATTAGATAAGCAGGTCTGCACACAGTACCACATGCCGTAGGATTAGATACGTGCGTCTGCTTACAGATCCACACGCCAGAGGAATAAATACACGCATCTTCACACAGTTGTACACGCCATAGGATTAGATACACACGTCTGCATACAGTACCACATGCTGTAGGATTAGATACGCGCATCTACACACAGTTCCACACGCCGTAGGATTAGATACGTGCCTCTTCACACAATACCAGACAGGGGAGGATTAAATACGTGCATCTGAACACAGTACTACACTTTGAAGGATTAGATACAGGCCTTTGCACACAGTACCACATGCCAGAGAATTAGATACGCGTCTCAGCACACAGTTTCACATGGGGGAGGATTAGATACACAGTACACACACATTACCACACGCCAGAGTCATTAGATACGCGCGTCTGCACACAGTTTCACTTACTGGAGGATTAGCTACGCGCCTCTTCACACAATACCACACGGGGAGGATTAGATATGTGCATCTGCACAAAGTACCACACCAACAAGGATTAGATACTTGCGTCTAAACACAGTACTACACGGGGAAGGATTAGATACAGCTTTACTCCAGGTATCCATAACAACTGATCACAGGTTTTTCACTGACATTCAAAATGAGATACACATAATCACATGACGCTTATGGACATACACACAAACCACATACAAAATACATCAGTGCAAAACTGGACAATTCTTATGAGGCCACTACACAAACATAAAATGTAAAATACCCGTGCGAACCCGGCTCCTCCCTCTAGTACAATATATTATCAAACTGTTCCCTCAAATTAATGGAGCTTATTATAAAAAATGAAGAAAGTCAATTATTTTCCATCAAACAGGACATAATAATAATAATAATAATAATAATAATAATAATAATAATAATAATAATAATAATAATACATTGTATTTATATAGCGCCAACATATTCCGCAGCGCTGTGCAATTTGTAGGGTTCAAATACAGACATACATAACAAAGAACGTCATTTCACACAATGGGACTGAGGGCCCTGCTCACAAGAGCTTACAATCTATGAGGTAGAGGGGGTGACACAAGAGGTAACAGGGGCACCACAGACAGCCTTGCTCAGAGCCCGCTCCGCCGGGAGGGGTTTGCCGAGGCGAGGTAGCGGGAGAGCGGTCTGCCCTTGAGGGACGTAGGTGGGGACGGGCCTCCCCTGCGAAGACACCCCAGCCGCGCCGGCCACTGGGGCAGGCGAACGAGGAGGAGTGACCCTCAGACAGGTGTAACCCCGGGAGGAACCTGGGGCCACAAGTTGCGTTTGAAGTGTCAATGATCAATGTGTCCTGCAATTCACACTATTCTTGCAGCTAGCTGCGTTCTTCATCGACGTGCGAGCCGAGTGATCCACCGCTAAGAGTCGCGTCTGACTCTTTGAGGGCGCACGAGCGCCCTTCCGTGAAGGCTCAGGTGGGGAAGCTCTCGCCCCCCCTCCCGGCCTTCATCTCCTGGACGGTCTCAGCAGACTCACAAACGTTTAACTGTGGGGGGCTCGACCCAATGGCCCGGGCGCTCCGTTCCCCCCTGCGGCAACCTCCGGGCCCAGAGGCCAGAGGAGGGGAGCGGAGACTTCTCAACCTTCTGTGCCCGCCAACCGCCTACCTCTATGGAGAGGAAGGCGGAGGCGGACCGTGTGGTACCCGGTGCCGGGCCTTTCGGGGGGTTAGGGTTCTCAAGGGCCCCTCGCCGGGTGGAAGGGGGAAGTGCCGGCGGCATCCCCTTCCGCGGAACTGGGGGGTCACGTGTGCATGCATCCTGCCTGGGTGAGGGTTGTGCGGCTCGGGAGCGAGTTTCTTTTTCCCGGGGAGTGGGGGGCCCGGAGCGCCCCCATCCCTGCGGACGGACCTCTTGTCTCTGGGCGAGACGACATAGCCAAAATGAAGGAGGAATTGGTGTGTCGCATGTCGGGTGTGTAACTATGGCGACCGCCCGGGAGCCGGGCGGCCGCCATAGCCGCCGGGTGTCTACTGCTTTAAGCAGTAGACAATCGGCGCTGATGTCTCCGATCGGTCTCGGGACCGATTGGAGACATTAACCCCTCTGGCGCCACGGTCAAAGGTGCCGGAGGCGTCATTTTCCCGGCGGTGCATGGGCGCCGCCATTTTGCTGGTGATCGTCGGTGCCTGGAGCAAGCTCCAGGGCTGACGTCATGTTGCCATGACAGCTGGGAGCCGTTACAATGCTCCCAGGCTTGTCTGCAATCTCTTTCGTTTGCAGGCTGCAAAAGAAATGATGATTTTTTGCAATGCATTAGCATTGTAATGCATTACATTAGTGATCAGACCGCCTGGGGTTCAACACCCCTAGGGGGTCTAATAAATGCAAAAAAAAAAAAAAAAAATTAAAAAATATAAAAAGTATTAAAAATTCAAATCACCCCCCTTTCCCTAGAACACATATAAAAGTAGTTAAATACTGTGAAACACCTACATGTTAGGTCTCCCCGCGTCTGAAATCGCCCGCTCTACAAATCTATAAAAATATTTTTCCTGCACGGTAAATGCCGTAGCGGAAAAAATAGACAAAAGTCCCAAACCGCCGTTTTTTCACTGTTTTGATTCTGATAAAAATTTGAATAAAAAGTGATCAAAGCAATAGCATTTCCCGAAAATGCTAGAACTAAAAAGTACACCCGGCCCCGCAAAAAAAGACGCCCTATGCATCCCCGTACACTTATGAATAAAAAAGTTACGACTGTCAGAATATGGCGACTTTTAGAAAAAAAAATTGGGAAATCCTGATGCGACCCAGCCTCACCCCGACTGTGAGTTTGAGACCCCTGATCTAAAGGATTGAACTTTGTTCCGACTGAACACTTTAATTTTTTTGAGACGCTATTGGACATTAACAAATTTGTCAGGTTGCTCACCATCAAACGATATTTTTTCAATATACAAACAGAAATGATAGAAAGTAACGAAACAATTGTATCAGCTAATAATGAATTTAGTAACTTGTTGTTTGAAGAACAGATATGTCTTTTATATCTGCAAAGTTTATATGATGGAGAAAGAACATGACATAGATACTAAGATAAGAAGAAAAAGTTTGCATTTCTCTTCCTAATTATGTTGCGCTTTTTCCTTACGTTATACTTCTCAATGACCTTGTAGTGAGCGAAATATTTTTGTTTTTGTGCAACAACAATCCTGAATTCTGCAGAAATCCATTTCATTGTGAAATCCTCACTCCATAGACTGGGAGAAGCCAAGGTGCACAGATCATAGAACCAGTACAAACATGGCGGCAGTGAGCGGTGGGGACAATATCAATATCAGACTTCTCTGGAACTGTAATGTTCTTCTGATCATTGAACTTATTTGTGTGACCAGCGACGGCTAGGAAAACTACAGATAATTTTGGAGATATTGTAACATGCGGTGATACCAGATAAGACCACACTTACCAACTCTGCATGATTTTTGGGAAGACTTCCAAGACCTCATAGACACCCCAAAGGTTGGCCAGTCCCCCAGTTGCCCAGCATGATGTCCTCTATTTCCAGCTCCTTCTCCTCAAGCTTCTTGTCGTCTCACGTTTGCCTCTTTTTCCTCAGATTCATATCTTAAGATAGGGCCCACAATTACCCCAGTCCCACGGCCCCATGCCTTGGGGTTACCCTGGACTCCGACCTATCCTTCAAGTCACACGTTCAAACCCTCAACACCTCCTGCCGCCTCCAGCTCAAGAACATCCATCGAATCCGCTCCTTCCTCACCCCTGAAACTACCAAGATGCTCGTCCATGCCCTCATAATCTCCCGCCTAGACTACTGCAACACCCTTCTGCATGGACTCCCAGCAAACACCCTCGCCCCCCTCCAGTCCACCTTAGACTGCGCTGCTCGCTTAATTCACCTCACCCCCCCGATGTTCATCGGCTGCTCCCCTCTGCCAGTCCCTCCACTGGTTACCTATAGCCCAGCGAATTGAGTTCAAGCTACTAACGCTAACATACAAAGCCACCCACACCCTGTCCCCTCCATATATCTCTGACCTCATCCACAACCTGTCCCCTCCATATATCTCTGACCTCATCCACAACCTGTCCCCTCCATATATCTCTGACCTCATCCACAACCTGTCCCCTCCGTATATCTCTGACCTAATCTCCCGCTACCTGCCCACACGTAACCTCAGATCCTCCAACGACCTCCTGCTCCGCTCTTCTCTCATCCGCTCCTCACACAACCGTCTCCAAGACTTCTCCCGTACATCCCCCATACTCTGGAACTCCTTACCAAGACACATAAGACTGACCCCCACAATCACAGGCTTCAAGAAGGCCCTGAAGACTCCCCTATTCAGGAAGGCCTACACCCCCCCAATAACACTATCACCGCACCGCCATCTGTACAGTCTCCCCCTCTCCTTCTGTCTCTACCCCCCTTCCCTCATAGACTGTAAGCCCTCGCGGGCAGGACCCTCTACCCCACTGTGCCAGTCAGTCATTGTTAGTATTATATCTACCTGTATGTTTTGTGTATTGTATGTAACCCCCAAATGTAAAGCACCATGGGATTAATATAATAATGTACAGAGCACCATGGAATTAATATAATAATGTACAGCACCATGGAATTAATATAATAATGTACAGCACCAGGGAATTAATATAATAATGTACAGCACCATGGAATTAATATAATAATGTACAGCACCATGGAATTAATATAATAATGTACAGCACCATGGAATTAATATAATAATGTACAGAGCACCATGGAATTAATATAATAATGTACAGCACCATGGAATTAATATAATAATGTACAGCACCATGGAATTAATATAATAATGTACAGCACCATGGAATTAATATAATAATGTACAGCAGCATGGAATTAATATAATAATGTACAGCACCATGGGATTAATATAATAATGTACAGAGCACCATGGAATTAATATAAAAATGTACAGCACCATAGAATTATTATAATAATGTACAGCACCATGGGATTAATATAATAATGTACAGCACCATGGGATTAATATAATAATGTACAGCACCATGGAATTAATATAATAATGTACAGCACCATGGAATTAATATAATAATGTACAGCACTATGGAATTAATATAATAATGTACAGTACCATGGGATTAATATAATAATGTACAGCACCATGGGATTAATATAATAATGTACAGAGCACCATGGGATTAATATAATAATGTACAGCACCATGGGATTAATATAATAATGTACAGAGCACCATGGTATTAATATAATAATGTACAGAGCACCATGTAATTAATATAATAATGTACAGCACCATGGGATTAATATAATAATGTACAGCACCATGGAATTATTATAATAATATACAGCACCATGGGATTAATGTAATAATGTACGGAGCACCATGGAATTAATATAATAATGTACAGCACCATGGAATTAATATAATAATGTACAGCACCATGGAATTATTATAATAATGTACAGCACCATGGGATTAATATAATAATGTACAGCACCATGGGATTAATATAATAATGTACAGCACCATGGGATTAATATAATAATGTACAGCACCATGGAAATAATATAATATTGTACAGCACCATGGAATTAATATAATAATGTACAGCACCATGGAATTAATATAATAATGTACAGCACCATGGGATTAATATAATAATGTAAAGCACCATGGAATTAATATAATAATGTACAGCACCATGGGATTAATATAATAATGTACAGCACCATGGGATTAATATAATAACGTACAGCACCATGGAATTAATATAATAATGTACAGCACCATGGAAATAATATAATATTGTACAGCACCATGGAATTAATATAATAATGTACAGCACCATGGAATTAATATAATAATGTACAGCACCATGGGATTAATATAATAATATACAGCACCATGGGATTAATATAATAATGTACAGCACTATGGAATTAATATAATAATGTACAGAGCACCATGGGATTAATATAATAATATACAGCACCATGGGATTAATATAATAATGTACAGCACCATGGGATTAATATAATAATGTACAGCACCATGGGATTAATGGCCCTATGTAAATAAACAATAATAATAAAAAAAATAATAGGGCCAACAAGCTAACTATTCCACCATGGTCCCATCTCCAGAACAGATCACAATTTACAGCAAAATATTAGTAACAATTAGAGATGAGCGAACACTGTTCGGAAAAGCCGTTCCGAACAGCACGCTCAAAGCATGCATAGAAATGAATGGAAGTGGCCGGCAGGCGGAGGGTTAAGCGGCCGGCCACCGGCAAAGTGTATGTGCCAGGTGCTTCCATTCACTTCTATGGGAGCATGCTGTTCGGAACGGCTGATCCGAACAGTGTTCGCTCATCTCTAGTAACAATAGCAAAAGTAACACATACTCATCAAGTCTTGCAAAATGTCCAAGAGGCTCCTGAAATAGATGGAGACGTCCCAAAATATGGGAAGAGCCAACAAATCTGCTTGGCCTAGTTTATACATGTCATGAGTACATTATGTCACAAAAACAGGCGGAGCATACATTTTCATGCCAATGTCTCAAAGACGTCATAATATTGGTGTGACTGGGGTTGAGCCGATCTTGAGATTTCAGGATAATTTTTAACATCTGATTTCTGATCATTCTCTATCTGAACCCGATCCCGATCCCAATTCCGATCCTAATGCAAGTCAATGGGATTTTTTAATGATCGAAAATCGAATTTTAAAAACGATCCTATTCACTACAAAGTGTGGAGTCCAAAAATTGAAGGCTGCAATTTTTGGACTCCATGCTGTGTAGTGATTAAAAAATCTGCCGGCTACTTAGTCCCCCCTGCTGTCCAGTTACCTGCATAGAACCGCTGCCGCCTCCCGTCCCAGTGTGTACGCTGATCCCGGAGCTCTGGCCGTTGTTCTCTGTCCGTTTCTCTCCTCTCTCATTCAGACACCAGCAGAGTGCCGTACGCGCCTCAGCCCCCCTAGTAAATCACTTACGTCTCCCCGCCCTGTACCCGCCCACACTTGCCTAAGCCACAACAAGCTCTGCCTACTACCAGCATCAGTAACACTAGCTTAGGGAGATGGGGGCACGCACAGCGTTCTGCTGGCGTGAGAATGAGAGAGGAGAGGACAGAGAACAACGGCCCGGAGCTCCGGGGAGCGGCAGCGGTTCTGTGCAGGTAACTAGCGTTGAACGATCAGGATCAGAATTCTATTCCCGATCTCTTTTAGGCGGGATCGGAACCTGATTACGATCACGAAATTTACTCTATAGCGATCTTTTCAGATCCCGATCGCTCAACCCTAGGCGTGACCCATGTGAGTATAACCCTAGAGAGACCCCAGTGTATTGTAGTTTCACTTCCAGGTCGTGACAAACTTATCCAACCCAAAACAAACAAATCTTTGGGACAAACCATCCTAAACTAAAATATAATGAGCGCCAATGTGACTGCTAAGGCCTGTTGCGACCACTAACACCAGTCTTCATAACCCCTGAGCCAGTGCACCTCAGCCAGTCTGTGACCCTCGGGGTAACGGCCGCCAGCTTGTAGCTCTCATGTGCTCTCCATGTCTGCTTCATCCAGTGCATTCACCGCCATCTTGAGGAACCTCAAGGAAGGATGGCTTCTCTACTCTTTTAGGTATTTGGCCAGGTCTACTCGTGTTCCTTGCCCGGTTCTATAATAGGATTCACCATCTTGGGCAATGAAAGATGCCGTTTGTTGGGATTCTAGCAAGTATTCAGCGAGGAGCTCAGTTACCTTCAATGTTAGCGGCCAGACTCCATCCCCTGTAGATTTGCTTTCGTGAGCTTCCGACATTTCCAAATGTGACAATGTGCGAGGTCATGGTGGTTTATCTATTTGGCACAAATCAATCCAACTTTTTTTTATTTTTTGGTTGATGACACAGATGTCAGACAGTAAATATTGGTCAAAGTTTGTTACAATGTTCAGTAGTTTTATGTACATAAGGCCGGACGGCTCGCCAATATCTGCTGACCAATCTGCTCCACTGACTGCTCGGGGCGGGGGACACACAGGGATATATAATAGAGAATCCCCCCATTGGGTATACAGCTGGTGACCATTCATACAGTAAGGTAAGATCTCTATTACATATTAGATATCACACAATGTACATAGTATGGGGGAGGGGGAGACATTGGAGCCACATTGTCTGGATGTAGCAGAGCTGGGCGCTGACATAGTCTGTATCTATAGATGTAGCAGTGTTATTAGTGTTATTATCTGTCATATATTAGATTTGCAACACTCATGAAACGGTTAATGACACCCCGCCCATCCTGAGCTTTCTGGTTCATGAGTAGAATGTCTGATACTTTGTATCACCTTAGATGAGGTCTCTATAACTGAGCAGAAGATTCCTCATGAGTGACACGTGTCATATACTTGACATGATATAGCCTGAGCTCAGTAATTTAGGCAGGTCCAGCTTGTTATCTAATGTGTATGGCGGCCTACTGACTCCCCTGATGTTACGGAGAGAGCGATCAGACAGCTGAGTTGTCAACATGCCCAAGCCTTCCAGACTGTCATAGTATCCTTATGTACACATGTAGCAATGTTTAACCTGACAATTACACTGACAGCCAGTGACAGCTTCTATATATGGCCCCAGAGATATACCATGCCTCTATATATAACCCCAGAGATATACCATGCCTCTATATATAACCCCAGAGATATACCATGCCTCTATATATAACCCCAGAGATATACCATGCCTCTATATATAACCCCAGAGATATACCATGCCTCTATATATAACCCCAGAGATATACCATGCCTCTATATATATAACCCCAGAGATATACCATGCCTCTATATATAACCCCAGAGATATACCATGCCTCTATATATAACCCCAGAGATATACCATGCCTCTATATATAACCCCAGAGATATACCATGCCTCTATATATAACCCCAGAGATATACCATGCCTCTATATATATAACCCCAGAGATATACCATGCCTCTATATATAACCCCGGAGATATACTATGCCTCCATATATAACCCCAGAGATATAGCATGCCTCTATACATGGCCCCGGAGATATACCATGCCTCTATATATAACCCCGGAGATATACTATGCCTCTATATATAACCCCAGAGATATACCATGCCTCTATATATAACCCCGGAGATATACCATGCCTCCATATATAACTCCGGAGATATACCATGCCTCTATATATAACCCCGGAGATATACCATGCCTCCATATATAACCCCAGAGATATACCATGCCTCTATATATAACCCCGGAGATACACCATGCTTCCATATATGGCCCCAGAGATATACCATGCCTCTATATATGGCCCCAGAGATATACCATGCCTCTATATATAACCCCGGATATATACCATGCCTCTATATATGGCCCCAGAGATATACTATGCCTCTATATATAACCCCAGAGATATACCATGCCTCTATATATATAACCCCAGAGATATACCATGCCTCTATACATGGCCCCAGAGATATACCATGCCTCTATATATAACCCCAGAGATATACCATGCCTCTATATATAACCCCAGAGATATACCATGCCTCTATACATGGCCCCAGAGATATACCATGCCTCTATATATAACCCCAGAGATATACCATGCCTCCATATATAACCCCAGAGATATACCATGCCTCTATATATGGCCCCAGAGATATACCATGCTTCCATATATGGCCCCAGAGATATACCATGCCTCTATATATAACCCCGGAGATATACCATGCCTCTATACATGGCCCCAGAGATATACCATGCCTCTATATATAACCCCGGAGATATACTATGCCTCTATATATAACCCCAGAGATATACCATGCCTCTATATATAACCCCAGAGATATACCATGCCTCCATATATAACTCCGGAGATATACCATGCCTCTATATATAACCCCAGAGATATACCATGCCTCTATATATAACCCCGGAGATACACCATGCTTCCATATATGGCCCCAGAGATATACCATGCCTCTATATATGGCCCCAGAGATATACCATGCCTCTATATATAACCCCGGAGATATACCATGCCTCTATATATGGCCCCAGAGATATACCATGCCTCTATATATAACCCAGAGATATACCATGCCTCTATATATAACCCCGGAGATACACCATGCTTCCATATATGGCCCCAGAGATATACCATGCCTCTATATATAACCCCAGAGATATACCATGCCTCTATATATGGCCCCAGAGATATACCATGCCTCTATATATAACCCCGGAGATATACCATGCTTCCATATATGGCCCCAGAGATATACCATGCCTCTATATATGGCCCCAGAGATATACCATGCCTCTATATATAACCCCGGAGATATACCATGCCTCTATATATGGCCCCAGAGATATACCATGCCTCTATATATAACCCAGAGATATACCATGCCTCTATATATAACCCCGGAGATACACCATGCTTCCATATATGGCCCCAGAGATATACCATGCCTCTATATATAACCCCGGAGATATACCATGCCTCTATATATAACCCCGGAGATATACCATGCTTCCATATATGGCCCCAGAGATATACCATGCCTCACTGGTCAGGGCGGGCTGAGTGAGTAACAAAGGTTATGGGCCACTTTTGAGCCCACACTTGGGGCTGTAGTTGTGCAGTCCTATGGAAATCTATCTAATAATCTTTGTCATCCGTGAATGTATTAAATGTATGAATATTGTCATTTCAGAGTCTACAGTAGATTGTATCGGTGACATAAGGAGAATGGGATTGCTCCATAGCGCCGCCCTCCTGTGGATTCTGTGTACTGCTGCTGCTGAGGACTCTATGCCCAGTAAAACATACACAAGCGGAGGTATAATATATTTATCATATACAATCACATACATATATATATATGTCCTGTCTCTGTACCTGTCACAGTTGTATACAAGTCTCTACCTCATTGGTTAATCTTCTGCTCCTCTCCTCTTTTTTAACCGGATAGCTAGAAATATCGCCCTACATGGTCGTGCAACCCAGTCCACCGTATACAGCGGGACCACCAGCGCTATAAATGCCATAGACGGGAATCTGGACACCGATTATAGCCGTGGATCCTGCTCATGGACTACTGCGGAGGTGTCTCCCTGGTGGAGAGTGGACCTCCTGAGACCCTACAAGATCTCCCAGATTGCCATCACTAACAGTGGTGCATGGCTGGACGGGGCCAAACTCCTGGTTGGGAACTCTCTGGAGAACAATGGCAATAGTAACCCCATGTGAGTACTGATGTATATGAAGGAGGGGGCTCTAAGTATTAGGGAACTTTGGGAGTACCATGTGATATGAGGTGGGGACAACTGGTGGGTGCAAGCTCGTAGATATCAACCCACCTTAATCATAACTAGTTACCGGATGATGAAATATACAATGCAATATTGTCATGGTGGGTTTTTACTCCTCTCCAGAATTGGTCATGTGCAGAGCACCTGAAGAAGTCATTCCAACAGAAACATGTTGCATTTACTCACTAGAAATGGGGCACATTTAGGATACTTATAATCAGGGGGAGTAACTGGAATCTTCTAGGACCCAATGAAAAATCTGTAACAGGACATCCCCTTACCATTATGGGCCAATCATATTACTGATGACTTCTTCTGTGGTAGATGTTCCATTGGGTCCTTCAGTCTCCAGGACTCGGGAGCAGTTCCTACCTCTGCACCCCCTATAGCTGCCCCCTTATAATAATGGTCCTATAGTGATTGTTTCCGTATTACATTACAGCTGTGCAGAAATAAATTCTATACCTGACGGGGGCACCAAGACCTTCCAGTGCAACTACATGGTCGGAAGATACGTTAACATCTTCCTGGAAGAAAAACACAACTATCTTCAGGTCTGCGAGGTTGAAATTTTCGGTGTTCCCGAATCCAACGAATGCCTGTGCTTTTAGCTTTTATGACAAGTTCATATATAAAAGGGTCTCCCAAGGGAGATATCATGGATTTATTAAAAAACCCTATGTGTTATTATAACATAAAATAAAACCGTCTTCAGATGTCTCCTGGTGTTATCACTGCAACCTCCCAAATACTGCAGGATTTCTGGGGTCTTCAGGACGTCACCGAGCGGTTGCCCCTGCCAGTGTCTAAGGTAAGAACAAGGCTGGGGCTTCTGAGAAGACACAAATAAGTCTTCATTCACATGGCCGGGGGTGAAAACTGCCATGAAAAAGTCAAATTTTCACGGCCATTTTACATCCAAGGGGCAGCAGTTTTCCCGAATCCCTCATATAGTGCAGTGTATGGAGGGATCTGTGGGGCACTTGTGGAGGTACAGCTGAGGCCGGAGCACTTGTGGAGGTACAGCTGAGGTCGGGGCACTTGTGGAGGTACAGCTGAGGCCGGGGCACTTGTGGAGGTACAGATGAGGTTGGGGCACTTGTGGAGGTACAGCTGAGGCCGGGGCACTTGTGGAGGTACAGATGAGGTTGGGGCACTTGTGGAGGTACAGCTGAGGCCGGGGCACTTGTGGAGGTACAGATGAGGTTGGGGCACTTGTGGAGGTACAGCTGAGGCCGGGGCACTTGTGGAGGTACAGATGAGGTTGGGGCACTTGTGGAGGTACAGATGAGGTTGGGGCACTTGTGGAGGTACAGCTGAGGCCGGGGCACTTGTGGAGGTACAGATGAGGTTGGGGCACTTGTGGAGGTACAGATGAGGTTGGGGCACTTGTGGAGGTACAGCTGAGGCTGGGGCACTTGTGGAGGTACAGATGAGGTTGGGGCACTTGTGGAGGTACAGATGAGGTTGGGGCACTTGTGGAGGTACAGCTGAGGCTGGGGCACTTGTGGAGGTACAGCTGAGGCTGGGGCACTTGTGGAGGTACAGATGAGGTTGGGGCACTTGTGGAGGTACAGCTGAGGCCGGGGCACTTGTGGAGGTACAGATGAGGTTGGGGCACTTGTGGAAGTACAGCTGAGGCCGGGGCACTTGTGGAGGTACAGATGACGCCGGGGCACTTGTGGAGATACAGATGACGCTGGGGCACTTGTGGAGGTACAGATGAGGTTGGGGCACTTGTGGAGGTACAGATGAGTTTGGGGCACTTGTGGAGGTACAGCTGAGGCCGGGGCACTTGTGGAGGTACAGATGAGGCCGGGGCACTTGTGGAGGTACAGATGACGCCGGGGCACTTGTGGAGGTACAGATGAGGTTGGGGCACTTGTGGAGGTACAGATGAGGTTGGGGCACATACAGGAGCACACCTCCAGCTAAGCCCTTCTAGAAAAATACCTGAAAAATATACCCTTCAGACAACAGCAAATAAAGGCCCCTGGGGTCTACCGTCAGGATGTTTCCTCCATTACTAACATCATACCGTACCATAGAGGGTCATCTCGTCACGTTAGCCTTTTATCCTCAGGGACCACAGTGTTCCCAATGCCAGGTAGAAGCCACACAGCCACCTTGTAATAGAAAGACCCCACCAAACATCTCCTTATAGTTTTTTGGACTCCTCTGTCTCATGGTGGAGGTGGGGAATGTTTTGTTTCCAAAGGATTGAAACGTTAATAAAAAAAATAAATAACTGGTTATAATTTACCTGGACTCCACACACCTAAATGGTGGTCTCTCCTTATGGAGTGACGATATCCCCCTCAGTACTAAATAAAGTGATTTGTGAGGCTGTGACTGTACTGTCAGACATGGCTGACGACTATTATCACAATAGATCATATAAAGGGGCCTCATCATCTAAGATTAATGCAGACCCCAGACCTTCTAATCTATTAGACCCCAGACCAGATCACCTAACAAATATAGATCCTAAATTAGACCCTAGACCAGGTCTCTAAAGGAATACAGATGCCAGACTCCCTAAAAACTAACACAGACCCCCTAAATAATAACATTCCACACCAAGAGGAGGGGGGCGAGTGTCCTGAACAGTTTTGTCCAATCCTTCTGTCTCTTCATGTGATCCAAGACAGACTGGACTGGACAATGGCCCTGCGGGGGCCATATCATCACTTCCAGGACTCCGCCTCCAAAGGGAAAAGGTCACACCAAATATTGAGGGGATTTACACTGATGAGCAAAAGGGTAACAATGATTAGAACTTGTGACATTCAGGCTCCAGATCTCACCATCTACTACAGCTCGGAACGTGAGACTTCCATCATTCTATAGACAATCCTCTTGGCTATTTCATACGCAAATGTGACTTGTAACTATTTAGCATATGATTAGTTATTCAGATTCTCATTGTGACTGCATTATTACTGTTTTGCTCCTGGTGGTGGAAAAATCTTTATCTTCTTGTCTACTACTCATTGCGTCCAGTCCTCACATCCCCTATAGCTCAGGGTGTTATTAGGAGAATCCCAAGAGGTCACATCGAGGATCAGCTGCAAAGAGAAGCCACATCATCCAGCTCATCGATAGCGATCTCTCAGCCAATAAAATTGCCAAACTGCATCATGTGAGCGCCAAGACAGTAAGTCCGTCCATTCATAAGCCAAGCGGTGGACGTCCAGGCAAAATATTGGAGTCAACCAGTCAGCTCACCCCAAAGGTCTCAGTTCTGGTGCGACAAACACGGCACTGGAGGTGATAGTGAGATCCAATGGTCCCAGTGCTGAGCTATATGTGAGTGTCCTACAAGATGAGATACTTTGTATACTCGAGTACGATGGGCATGAAGAAGACGACATAGTGTTCACGTTGGACAACGACCAGGAGCAGACATCAAGATTACTGAAGAAGTGGTTCAATGACAATGAGGTAGAGGGGCTGGACCTCAACCCAAACAAACACTTGCTACTACTACTATAGAGTAATGTGTAGATATGTGTACACTGGGGGTAGTAGTCATACAGTACACATATTAGGCTATAGACCTCCGGTATGGTATAGATATGTGTACACTGGGGGTAGTAGTCATACAGTACATATATTAGGCTATAGACCTCTAGTATGGTATAAATATGTGTACACTGGGGGTAGTAGTCACACAGTACATATATTAGGCTATAGACCTCTAGTATGGTATAGATATGTGTACACTGGGGGTAGTAGTCATACAGTACACATATTAGGCTATAGATCTATGGTATGGTATAGATATGTGTACACTGGGGGTAGTAGTCATACAGTACACATATTAGGCTATAGACCTCTAGTATGGTATAGATATGTGTACACTGGGGGTAGTAGTCATACAGTACACATATTAGGCTATAGACCTCCGGTATGGTATAGATATGTGTACACTGGGGGTAGTAGTCATACAGTACACATATTAGGCTATAGACCTCCGGTATGGTATAGATATGTGTACACTGGGGGTAGTAGTCATACAGTACACATATTAGGCTATAGACCTCCAGTATGGTATAGATATGTGTACACTGGGGGTAGTAGTCATACAGTACACATATTAGGCTATAGACCTCCGGTATGGTATAGATATGTGTACACTGGGGGTAGTAGTCATACAGTACATATATTAGGCTATAGACCTCTAGTATGGTATAAATATGTGTACACTGGGGGTAGTAGTCACACAGTACATATATTAGGCTATAGACCTCTAGTATGGTATAGATATGTGTACACTGGGGGTAGTAGTCATACAGTACACATATTAGGCTATAGATCTATGGTATGGTATAGATATGTGTACACTGGGGGTAGTAGTCATACAGTACACATATTAGGCTATAGACCTCCAGTATGATATAGATATGTGTACACTGGGGGTAGTAGTCATACAGTACACATATTAGGCTATAGACCTCCGGTATGGTGTAGATATGTGTACACTGGGGGTAGTAGTCATACAGCACACATATTAGGCTATAGACCTCCGGTATGGTGTAGATATGTGTACACTGGGGGTAGTAGTCATACAGTACACATATTAGGCTATAGACCTCTAGTATGGTATAGATATGTGTACACTGGGGGTAGTAGTCATACAGTACATATATTAGGCTATAGACCTCCAGTATGGTATAGATATGTATACACTGGGGGTAGTAGTCATACAGCACACATATTAGGCTATAGACCTCTAGTATGGTATAGATATGTGTACACTGGGGGTAGTAGTCATACAGTACACATATTAGGCTATAGATCTATGGTATGGTGTAGATATGAGTACACTGGGGGTAGTAGTCATACAGTACACATATTAGGCTATAGACCTCCGGTATGGTATAGATATGTGTACACTGGGGGTAGTAGTCATACAGTACACATATTAGGCTATAGACCTCCGGTATGGTATAGATATGTGTACACTGGGGGTAGTAGTCATACAGTACACATATTAGGCTATAGACCTCCGGTATGGTATAGATATGTGTACACTGGGGGTAGTAGTCATACAGTACACATATTAGGCTATAGACCTCCGGTATGGTATAGATATGTGTACACTGGGGGTAGTAGTCATACAGCACACATATTAGGCTATAGATCTATGGTATGGTATAGATATGTGTACACTGGGGGTAGTAGTCATACAGCACACATATTAGGCTATAGATCTATGGTATGGTATAGATATGTGTACACTGGGGGTAGTAGTCATACAGTACACATATTAGGCTATAGACCTCCGGTATGGTATAGATATGTGTACACTGGGGGTAGTAGTCATACAGTACACATATTAGGCTATAGACCTCCGGTATGGTGTAGATATGTGTACACTGGGGGTAGTAGTCATACAGTACACATATTAGGCTATAGACCTCCGGTATGGTATAGATATGTGTACACTGGGGGTAGTAGTCATACAGTACACATATTAGGCTATAGACCTCCGGTATGGTGTAGATATGTGTACACTGGGGGTAGTAGTCATACAGTACACATATTAGGCTATAGACCTCCGGTATGGTATAGATATGTGTACACTGGGGGTAGTAGTCATACAGTACACATATTAGTCTATAGACCTCCAGTATGGTATAGATATGTGTACACTGGGGGTAGTAGTCATACAGTACACATATTAGGCTATAGACCTCCAGTATGGTATAGATATGTGTACACTGGGGGTAGTAGTCATACAGTACACATATTAGGCTATAGACCTATGATATGATACAGATATGTGTACACTGGGGGTAGTAGTCATAAAGCACACATATTAGGCTATAGACCTCTAGTATGGTATAGATATGTATACACTGGGGGTAGTAGTCATACAGTACACATATTAGGCTATAGACCTCTAGTATGGTATAGATATGTATACACTGGGGGTAGTAGTCATACAGTACACATATTAGGCTATAGACCTCCGGTATGGTATAGATATGTGTACACTGGGGGTAGTAGTCATACAGTACACATATTAGGCTATAGACCTCCAGTATGGTATAGATATGTGTACACTGGGGGTAGTAGTCATACAGTACACATATTAGGCTATAGACCTCCAGTATGGTATAGATATGTGTACACTGGGGGTAGTAGTCATACAGCACACATATTAGGCTATAGACCTCCAGTATGGTATAGATATGTGTACACTGGGGGTAGTAGTCATACAGTACACATATTAGGTTATAGACCTCTAGTATGGTATAGATATGTATACACTGGGGGTAGTAGTCACACAGTACACATATTAGGCTATAGACCTCCGGTATGGTATAGATATGTATACACTGGGGGTAGTAGTCATACAGTACACATATTAGGCTATAGATCTATGGTATGGTATAGATATGAGTACACTGGGGGTAGTAGTCATACAGTACACATATTAGGCTATAGACCTCCGGTATGGTGTAGATATGTGTACACTGGGGGTAGTAGTCATACAGTACACATATTAGGCTATAGACCTCCAGTATGGTATAGATATGTGTACACTGGGGGTAGTAGTCATACAGTACACATATTAGGCTATAGACCTCCGGTATGGTGTAGATATGAGTACACTGGGGGTAGTAGTCATACAGTACACATATTAGGCTATAGACCTCCGGTATGGTGTAGATATGAGTACACTGGGGGTAGTAGTCATACAGTACACATATTAGGCTATAGACCTCCAGTATGGTATAGATATGTATACACTGGGGGTAGTAGTCATACAGTACACATATTAGGCTATAGACCTCTAGGATGGTATAGATATGTGTACACTGGGGGTAGTAGTCATACAGTACACATATTAGGCTATAGACCTCCGGTATGGTATAGATATGTGTACACTGGGGGTAGTAGTCATACAGTACACATATTAGGCTATAGACCTCCAGTATAGTATAGATATGTATACACTGGGGGTAGTAGTCATACAGTACACATATTAGGCTATAGACCTCCGGTATGGTATAGATATGTGTACACTGGTGGTAGTAGTCATACAGCACACATATTAGGCTATAGACCTCCGGTATGGTATAGATATGTATACACTGGGGGTAGTAGTCATACAGTACACATATTAGGCTATAGATCTATGGTATGGTATAGATATGTGTACACTGGGGGTAGTAGTCATACAGTACACATATTAGGTTATAGACCTCTAGTATGATATAGATATGTGTACACTGGGGGTAGTAGTCATACAGTACACATATTAGGCTATAGACCTCCAGTATGATATAGATATGAGTACACTGGGGGTAGTAGTCATACAGTACACATTTTAGGCTATAGACCTCCGGTATGGTATAGATATGTATACACTGGGGGTAGTAGTCATACAGTACACATATTAGGCTATAGACCTCCTGTATGGTATAGATATGTGTACACTGGGGGTAGTAGTCATACAGTACACATATTAGGCTATAGACCTCCGGTATGGTATAGATATGTGTACACTGGGGGTAGTAGTCATATAGTACACATATTAGGCTATAGACCTCCGGTATGGTATAGATATGTGTACACTGGGGGTAGTAGTCATACAGTACACATATTAGGCTATAGACCTCCAGTATGGTATAGATATGTGTACACTGGGGGTAGTAGTCATACAGTACACATATTAGGCTATAGACCTCCAGTATGGTATAGATATGTGTACACTGGGGGTAGTAGTCATACAGTACACATATTAGGCTATAGACCTCCGGTATGGTATAGATATGTGTACACTGGGGGTAGTAGTCATACAGCACACATATTAGGCTATAGACCTCCAGTATGGTATAGATATGTGTACACTGGGGGTAGTAGTCATACAGTACACATATTAGGCTATAGACCTATGGTATGATATAGATATGTGTACACTGGGGGTAGTAGTCATACAGTACACATATTAGGCTATAGAGCTATGGTATGATATAGATATGTGTACACTGGGGGTAGTAGTCATACAGTACACATATTAGGCTATAGACCTATGGTATGATATAGATAACCTCCATCACACCCATCCGTTTTTCCGATAGAATCTCAAGCTGGTTAAACAGTAGCTAAGACCAATGGTCGGATCACATAGCAAACACGAGATTACCCGCGCTTTATGGCTTCTTATAATGGATTCCAGTGGCTGCGCAGGGGGTGACCGGTGACCACATTCATCAAGACGAGGTTTGTGTCAATATTTATATTGGTTGGACTAGTCAGGTGACCCCCGAGCCTCCATATATAACCACCCTCACCTTCTCCAGTCTCACACACTCGAGCCAAGCACACAAAGAAAGGTGAGAAAAATATATTTTTTTACATGCCAGCCCTTATATGTAGCAGAGCTAAACGTTTCCCCTTAAAGGGGTTGTCCAGGAATTATAGAAAACACTTGTGTGGTTATAAACATAAAGACAGTCATGTTCACCCAACCTTAGCGCTCCGCTGTACAGTCCTGGTCCTTTTCCTTCCAGCGTTGGGACTACTGTGCTGCAAACAGAGAGGACCACATCACCACTTAGACCCATCACCGTTCTCAGTGGTCGCTGGAGATGGACGAGTGACATCACATATGTCATCATTTGTGTACCAGCAACCGCCGAGGACCCTCATTGGTTTAGGTGGTCATGTGGGCCTCTGCTTTTGGCCCAGTCATTCCAGCATGGAAGGGAAATCGTATGACTTTTTAGCTTTACATCCACCCTGGCCAACCCTTCAGTTTCCTGTAACTCCTGGACAACCCCTTTAAGTAGAGTCTCGAGGCCAGACACAGAATGGGTAGAAAAACCTGGAGTCACTGGTCAGAGAGGGCTGAGTGGGCAACAAAGGTTATGGGCCACTTTTGAGCCCACACATGGAGGATGTAGTTGTGCAGTCCTATGGAAATCTGTCTAATAATCTTTGTCATCCTTGAATGTATTAAATGTATGAATATTGTCATTTCAGAGTCTACATTGTATCGGTGACATAAGGAGAATGGGATTGCTCCATAGCGCCGCCCTCCTGTGGATTCTAAGTACTGCTGCTGCTCAGAGCTTTAATTCCTGTAAGATGTATACAATATATCCATCATATACAATCAATATACTGTATAGTTGTCCTGTCTCTGCACTTGTCATGGTTGTACACAAGTCTCTACATCAATGGTTAATCTTCTGCTTCACCCACTTCCCATCTTTTTTCACCCACACAGATAAAAATATCGCCCTACAAGGTCGTGCCACCCAGTCCTCCATATACAGCGGGACCACCAGCGCTATAAATGCCATAGACGGGAATCTGGACTCCAATTTTAACCGTGGATCCTGCTCATGTACTACTTCGGAGGCGTCTCCCTGGTGGAGAGTGGACCTCCTGAGACCCTGCAAGATCTCCCACATTGTCATCACTAACAGAGGGGACTGCTGCGGCGAGAGGCTGAACGGGGCCAAAATCCTGGTTGGGAACTCTCTGAACAACAACGGCAATGATAACCCCAGGTGAGAAGTGAATTTTCTAAATTTTTGCAAAAAAATTTGACCCTCACTCAAGGAGTTGAGAGACCACAATAGTGCGGTAACAGGAGGCATGGGTGCGACCAGAATATTTGTAGAAACTGTAGGATAGAACAGGGGTTGTTGGGCAGTAAGTCAGGTCAGATACAAGGTAATAGATTCCAAATTTTTATTGGGTAAAAGTAGCAATGCTCTTCAACACTGTAATGGTGCCTTCTTCAGGCCAAAATTTTTAGATACTTTTTAGATACTTATCATCAGGGGGTATCTGGAATCTCCTAGGACCCAATAAAAAATCAGTATCAGGACCTCGCCTTACCATCTTGTGCCATGTATATTACTGGTGGCTTCTTCTGTGGCAGATGGTCCATTGGGTTCTCCAGTCACCATTGCCTCGGAGCACATCCTACCTCTGCTCCCCCCATACCTTCCCCATTATAATAATGGTCCTATAGTGATTCTTTCTGTCTTACATTACAGCTGTGCAGAAATCACTTCTATACCCAACGGGGCCTCCAGGACCTTCCAGTGCAACGACATGGTGGGCCAATACGTCAACATCATCCTGCCCAAAAAAAACACCTATCTTCAGCTCTGCGAGGTCCAAGTTTTTGGTGTTCCCGAATCCAACGAACACTTGTGCTTTTAGCTATGACATATACACATATATATAAGGGTCTCCCAAGGGAGATATCATGGCTTTAGTAAAAAAAAAAAAAAAAAAAAAAAAAAAAACTATGTATGTTATTATCATAAAATAAAAACCTCTTGAGATGTCTCCTGGTGCTATCACTGCAACCTTCCAAATGCTGCGGGATTTCTGGGGTCATCAGGACGTCATAGAATGGCTGAGCCTGCCAGTGTCTAAATATACGATAAAAATACCCCTATGAATGAATGAGGTTGGAGCACTTACTGGGACACCCCATGGAAGTGCACTTGAGGCTGGTACACCTGAGGTGAGGGCACTCATGGTTGTGGTACCTATGGTAGCATACTTGATACTTCGGCCTGAGTATAAGGCAGCCCATAAAGTACCCTGTGGTCCTATACTTGGAAGGTTTCCTCCTGTACTAACAATATACCATATAGGGTCATCTCTTCATGTTACCCTTTTATCCTTGGGGACCACAATGTTCACAATGTCAGGTGGAGGCCGCACAGCCAGCTTGCAGTAGAAGGACCTCACCAAATCTTATAGTTTCCTGGACTCCTGTGCCACATGGTGATCAGTTTCCAAGGCTTATAGAGGTGAAGGACCTGTGTGCCATCTTGATCACATGACCACGACCGTGCAGGTCCACTCCTTCACCCTGTAATTTACATTGGCAGTCTGGAAATGATGGAAGCTTTGGCCAACCCCAAAATTTTTGTGATCCCCCACCCACAAACTATTATTATACTCTGGGAAGTCTTCAAACCACTGAGTGTAATGAGTGGAAGCCCAGGCGAGGGAATCTAGCATAGAAAACATTCATACTCACCTCTCTGGGGCTCCTGTGCTGGTCTTTAATTCTCTTCAATGACATCTCAGACCACCGAAGCCTGTGACTGAGCCTCATTGGTCCCATGGGTCACACTGGCGTCATGACCCATAATGACCCCAACATGACCCACATGACCACTTAGGCACAATTACAGGCCTGCAATGTAGTTGAAGAGTCCCAAAGCCCAGGAGAGATGAGTAACACTTTTTTACCGTATGTTGGATCCCATTGCCTTGGCTTCTGCCCATTATACTTTGTGGATTGATAAGATCCCAGACTATAATAGAAGCAGTTTTGTTTTGGACAAAATCTCCAGGTGAACCTCATGAGATGAATCTTGCAAGGTTTGCCCAACAAATACTCTAAGTGCTGTGGCATTACTTTAAAAATTCTCGCTCCTGCCCATGTCCACCTCTGTATCTCCTTTCAGCTTCTAGGAGAGACCCCTGGAGAGCTGAACGGGGAGCAAGGATTGGTGGGTAAATAGGGGTCATTATCTTCTGGACCCCCTAAGGCCACAGGTCACATAGTAGCCACTATAGATGCTATAGTCCTAGTTCCTCCACTGGCTATTGCACATCCTGAATGTTGAAAGACAACCATGTGGAAACATTTGAGCCCTTAAGGGGTTAACAGAAAGCAAGGCTTGCGTAATACAGCCTTAATATAATATCCTTACGAGGACCGGCTTTATTTGGCCGCCATTATTCTGGCTCCAGTACAGACTGATCTCCTCTTATCTTACACATTTACATAAAGCAAATACTCGAAGGTGACAAATGAGGCAGAAAAAACATTGACACGGCAAACACGATGTAGATGATAGGAGATGATCCAGAGCTGGGCTGGAACGTGTCCAAGGTGCAGTGAGGAGGTCAGCGAACACTGTCATAGTATAGACAGAAGTGAATGGACGTCACTCACTGGTCATAGCCTGACCTGCGAGACCTCTCAATACCTGTTATACTGGGTAGACACTATTATAATGGGTAGGCTTCAAACTTAAGGCATATAAAGGCGCCAGTAGTACGTATGAGCCACCCCATACTGCCATAGACCCCAAACCGAACCAGTCAACCAATACAGATCCCAGACCAGACCCTATAAACTAACACCAACACCACAGACCACATCATCTAATATGGACCTAACATAAAGCCCACCTAAATGAATATACCCCAGAACAGACCTTATAACATAATGGACACCCCAGATGAGACTTTATAACATAACGGACACCCCACACCAGACCCCCTAATCTAATATGGGCTTACAACAAAACACTAAATACAGACCAACTACATCTCAAACCCCATCTAATACAGACATAACCCCCCCCCCAAATATGGATCTCAGACCAGACCCCAAATACACCCCAGACCAGACCCCCATAAGAAATATAGACCCCAAATAGAACCCCTTAAATAAGTACAGTCCCTAGTCCAGATCCCTAAGCCAATACTGGTGGCCAGACCCCTGAAAAAAACTAATACGGGTTCCAGACCTCTAAACAAGCCATGTAAACTAATACAGACCCCAGACCGTTATTCTTAACCAAGACCCGATCCCTTTATCAAATGCTTACTTCTAATAAGTCGATGCTAGAGGGAACCCAATGTAAAAAACAAGCCTGGACTCCATACCCAGTATACTTATACACACCTAAAACTAGACCCTGACTTTATGGCGTTGGCTGGAATCCCAAGGACAACGTACAAACTCCTTGAAGATGTTGCGTTTGGTTGGATTTGAACCTGAACCTCCAGTGTTACAAGGCTGTGCTGCTAACCACTGAGCTACCATGCTGCCCATTAGCCTCCAGTATGGTGTACATAATCTCCATCACACCCCTCAGCTTTTCCCATAGGATCGGGCTGGAGCTATGGCTGGATCACATAGTAAACCAGTGATAAACCAGCCGCGCTTTATGGCTTCTTATAATGGATTCCAGTAGCTGCGCAGGCGGTGGCCACATTCACTGGGACCAGGTTTGGGTCAGTATGTGTTCTGCTTCTGTTCCTTATAGCTACATATATAGGGATGTATAGCTAGGAGCCCGGACTGGTCAGGTGAGTGGTCAGGTGACCCCTGGATCCTCCATATATAATCACCTTCACCTTCTCCAGTCTCAGTCACTTGATCCAAGCAAGCAAGGAAGGTCCAGCCAAACAGGTGGGAGAAGTCCTTTCTATATACTAATTTTTAGATGCAGCAGAGCTAAGCTTATGTTCTTAAAGGGGTTGTCTGGGGCTTAAGCACAGGGGTAGCTGGGGTGTGTATATATATATATATATATATATATATATATATATATATATATATACACACACTCACTCACTCACTCCTGTTCCGCTAACCTTACTGCTCCATTGCCCAGTCTCCATGCTGGGACTACTGGGCCAGAAGCTGAGGCTGACATGACCACTTAGACCTCAGGTGTCAACCACAAGGCCCAGGGGCCATATCTGGGCTGCAACCTTGTCTGGTGGTGCCTGATAGCATAGATTAGGGGGCGACATTCATTCTTATCAGTTGCTATCTGTTGGATTAATGCAATAGGTAGAGGCTGATATTTTACTCTGCTGTCCATGTTGGCCTCTAGTGGTTTTTCGAAGAGAAAAAAACTTCCCTTACATGTGTTAAAGCAAATTTCCTGGTCAATATAATGTGCTGGATCTAAAAAAAAAAATCCCAATTGCTAAAGCAAATTTTTTTTTTTTTTTGACTGCAAAATCTGTGTGAACATACTCTTAGCTTTGCTCTTGGTGTGTCAAGAAACCACTAAAAAATTGTAACCTGTAGAAAAGTAATACTAAATAAATTGGGTGTAAAATTAGGCCCTCTTAGTAAAAGCGTCCCATTGTCTAGGAGGAATGTTTGGACTTGGTCAGGCTCGGACAAGGTGGTACAGCTCTTGAAGGTCTCTAAAAATAACTTAATCCACCGTGATATTGGGTCTATAGTCATTCAGCTGGTGTCATGGGTGCAGTACTTGAAACGGCTTGGTCTTCTAGTCCAGTGGTCACCACTCGCTGAGATGGCTCCATCTATTGGCGAACTTGATCGCCTACCAGATCCACTCAGGGTTGACACTCTTCTACAGTAGAACAAGCCATAACAGATACATTTGCCCCTACAACCACACAGGCCAACCTCAATGTCTCAAACTTCACCACTCAGACTTGTCCATATCTCATGGCCTCATTATAGATAGTCTGCTGGGCGTGAGACGCCAAGGACATAGAGCATAACGCTAACGCCACCAATGTCTGTTACTACGTGGGTGTTGTGGTTATGTTACAAGTCTATTTTGCTCTTTAGGTGTCTTATTGATTTCTAATATGAAGTCTAAGACTGACGATAAGGAGCCGGCAGTGGGAGAGCTCCATGATTCTTATACAGGATCATAAATTGTGACATTGAGTCAATATTTATCTAGAGGTGAGATCGAAATGTTAATTTTGTTTTATTGATCTTTAAGTAATTTCCTTGTCTTGCAGCTTTCTGAATAGCCATGTTCTTAGTCACCTTCATCGTCTTGTGGATTTCTGTCTCCTGCAGCAATGATAAATGTGAGTGTCATGATATCTACAGAATACTAGCCCATGTGACCAGCAAAATTCAGTAGGTTTTCCTTAAAATTCCTTATCTATTTCTCCCAAACTCCCTGGTTAATGGATGCCAACGGTTGTGACTATTACTTGGCTGGTCCATGAGTTTTCTTAAACAATACCAGCAATTTCAAGCCTGTCTCGGAAGTTTTTGGGTTACAAAAGCTCTGCCAAAAAAACAGGTAGTCCCACTTAGTTTAGGGAGGCCCCAAATGGATTAGGTGGTTGTCTTTATATTACTTACAAAAACCTTTGGTAAGTGGAGGAGCGAAAACCAGTTCAGATTAGATAACATTGGACCTGAATGTTCCAAAGTTTCAGGTCAAGCCTTTTGAGGTTTGTCACCCACAAATCCGTGGGGGGCCTAAGGGAGGTGCTAAAACATGCTAAACACTTACTGAGGTGTGGCAAACTCCTCTCCTGGACTCCTTTTTGGTAGTCTCTTGGCCCCATGGGTGACTTCATTGGTCACCAGTGACTGCGGCTCAGCAGTGGCGTGGGACACAATGAGGTTACCCCACTTGTGTTAAAGCGTAAGAACGTTGGTGTGGCCCACTTTGACCATTGATGCGGCCCACTCTGACCATTGATGCTCCATCACAGGCCTCAGGGGGTTCCCTAGAGCATGTGACCTCAGCTAGGAGGTTGGAAGAGGATCCAAATAGCGTTCCAAGTATGAGTTTCTTTCGCACCTCCACTGGGCTTGTGATAGTTTGGGCTGAAACTAGAGGCAGATGTACCCACAAATATTCTGTGACTCTCCCGAGGTTTGCCTACCTCTGACAAATATGCTGGTTATTCCCATTCTTAACCCCTCTGTTACAAGTGTTGGCCCAAATGCCATCACTATGGGTCAGCCATGACTATCTAATATCTATGTGGTGGCTCGTCCTACTCTCCACTCTCCGTTCCACCTAACCTGTCCTAATAACACGCTCTTAGATATGACCACAGGTAGACGCCCATATATAATATCACTATGGCTCGTTGGAAATATAAAAAACACGAATACTTGGTGATCTTCAGTAGTTGATACCTTTTTAATGGCTAACTCATAATGATGACAAATGGCTAACGTTTCGGAGCGCAAAAGGCTCCTTTGTCAAAGTAAATTTAAAAACATTTTTGAAGGATGCATGCATTTTTAAATTTGCTTTGACAAGGGAGCCTTTTGCGCGCCGAAACGTTAGCCATTTGTCATCATTATGAGTTAGCCATTAAAAAGGTATCAACTACTGAAGATCACCAAGTTTTCATGTTTTTTATATTTCCAACCCACTGGCTAACACGGTACAACAACGAACATTTTCCTTTTACCATATGGCTCGTTGGTAAGCTCTTAAACTTGTCTTTACGTTTCTTACAGTACAAAATGCTGCACTTCGTGGCCGGGCAACACATTCTACAAACTTGGGAGGGCTGAGTGCCGCCATCAATGCTATAGATGGAAATGTGGACCCAAACTATAAACATGGATCATGTTTTTGCTCTCAATCTGAGCATTCCCCCTGGTGGAGAGTGGATTTACTGGAAACCTATAGAATTTCCCATGTAACGATCACCAACCGTGGGGATTGCTGCGAGAGCTTCATCAACGGAGCTGAAATTCTCATTGGAGACTCGCTGACCAATCATGGGAATAACAACCCAAGGTACGTAGTAATATGGTGTATGTTGACGTTCAAGTCTTCTACTGCTCATGCTTTTTGGATGTGACTGTTTTGGAGATTGTAGGTCAAATTTGCAGGATATGTGAATATACTGGACGCTGGAGTATTTGTAGAACTCAATCTTTCCACTTCGGGCATGATTGTGGCCATTGACGACGATTGTCACCCAGTGCTTGTCGTCTAACCACTGTTGGGCTTGGTCCAGAGCACCCAAGAATCAACTGATGGCCTGATGAGTATCAGATTATTTCAGAAGGTTAAAGATCATGTTAAAATGAGCCACCTATTGAAGCTCTAGCCATGACTTTGACCTCATTGTGAACTTTCCTCTCTAGTCCAGAAGAGCCATGTCTGGCAAAGTCCTTGTCTATCAAGATATAACGCTCCAACAGTGTAGACTGGCCCATCAGAACATCTTAGGATCCTCTTGATGGTCATCTTGTTGAATGGTCGGCCAGCAGAATAGCTTAGCAGTCTGGGACTGATGTTCCTTTGGCACAGCAGATATCACGCCTAGGCTATAGGGGACTATGATGGATACAAAGATTAAATGGAGATCTACCTTGGAGACCAAGTGGCTTGTCATCCACCATATTCTATATATGGCTTGGGTCTAGGACCCATAGATAAAATAGAAGCTCCCAATAACGTAATCCAGCTCTGATAAGTCCTAACAAGAAAATCTTGAAATTTCACATCCATCTGTCCCACAACACCAGCCCATCTTGTTCCTCTGCATTGTCCCACATAATAACATGTATACTGTCTTTCCACAGATGTGGAAAAGTTTCATCCATACCTCAGGGCGCTTCACAAAACTTTCTCTGCCCGAACATGGAGGGTCGATACGTGAACATCTTCTTACCTGGAAAAAAGGAACATCTCACTTTCTGTGAAGTTGAGGTTGTTGGAATTCCTGCCAATCCTCATCATCATCATCACTGCAAAATTGATAAGGAATCCCAACTCCCATAGCTCATCTTCATCCTAAAGTCACAGGGGTTCAGGAAGATGAGATTTGAGGTGCTGTTTGTTTGAGACCTCACACTGCTGGCTGTACACATTAGATGAACATTGGCTAAACCCACCAACAGTGGTATCATCCAGGTATATAATGTATATGGGGGGTTTCTGCCCCTCTCTATACTCAAAGTTGGGTCACGGCACATCTAGCCTGTTGAATCTTATAGAAGCCCTCCTTCTCTGAAATTGAGCCTGTGTAGTACAATGTTATATAACTTGCTCACAACTTATTGTGAAGTTATGTGCTCCCAGCCTGAGCACTGAGCTCCTCTCCTCTGAATATTGCCATCCTGTTCATACAGAGATCCCTAACTCGCCCATTGGAGCCTTAATGTGAAACACTTTGTGGATCAGAGGAGTAGAGGGGAGGTCTGTGCTCCAGAGGGAAGCATATAACTTCACAAAAAAAGTTGTCACTAAGTTATTAAGTGACATTACAACATGTACAGGCTCATTTTCAAAGTAAATTTTACTTGACTGTTTCTAAACATGTCCAGCCCTGTTTTCATTGGATATAAGAAGCTCCTGACTGTGGCTTAGTCCTCTATACCTATTGAGAACACACGAATGCTCAGCGGAGTCAGGAATCAAATGGAATTAGTGATTGGGAAAGTTACAGAACAGAATCTCTACAGTAAGTGGAACTCTCCAAACAGCTTCTCATATCTCAGCGCTCTGGACCCCTCTGTCACATGGGTGACTTTGTTTTGTTTTGAGGTGTTGAACTTTGCTTTAAAAAAAAAAAAAGTTAAACTGTTTTGTATGTGTATGAATAAACTTGACCTCTCATATGATTTGTATGGTTTCTGTTATGGGAATTGGGGTCTATATTAATTTGGAAGTTCTGGGGTCTATTAAGGGGATCTAATGTCTTATTTTAGAGGGTCTGGACTGTCCTAATTTCAGCGGCCTTAATTTATTTAGGGGATCTGGTCTGGGGTCTATTTATACAGGTGATTACTTTAGAGGGTCTGGTCTTTAATTAGCTCTTTATATATATATATATATATATATATATATATATATATATATATATATATATATATATATATATTTATATATTAGGTTATGGAGTCCAGTCTTGATTCAAGGATCTGCACTGGTCTAGGGTTTCTGGTTTGGGGACTGGATTTAATTTAAGTCGTTAAGCAGGGAGAAACTAAGCCCCTGTGCAGCCCCTATTATATGGTAAGCTCCTCCAGACCCCCAATTACTACCTGTGCAGTCTTCCCTGCTGCTGTACTTGCTCTATACGACATGACTGACTCTGGTCTATACTATAGAATTGTATTTGGTGTAGAGTCCGTCTTGGGACTAAGAGTTGGCACGGCAGCAGACGAGACGTCGGACAGACTTCTGGCCTCCTCTACTGTACTCTAATATAATAAATGGGGCTCTTGGGGTCCTGGCTATACTGTATATTATAAATAAAGCTTATCCATACCGGGAAATACATTAAGGGCCCCTTCACACGGGGTAAGCGCTTGGCTCATTCCGAGCCGTACACGTGAGCGCTTCTAAACACTTCCCATTCACTTCAATGGGAGCACTCATATTATATCCTTCAAACGTGCATGCAAAAAAATAACCAAAAAATATGTTCGGTCCTGAACCAGAGAAAATATCCTGATCCTCCTAACACGGTTGATATAATAAAGCATATATGATAGTATTGGTTACATGGCTCTTACCGCCTGTGAACATCTGGTATCTTACTGCTATATGGTCACTATGGTGGAACTTTAAGAGCCTTAAGAGTATTCTACACTATGTTTTATAGATAGGTTCCTAGGAGCCCTGACAGTATTCTACACTATGGTTTATAAATTACTAGTAGCTATCCTAGAATACCTAATGCCCAGGTAACTACTTTAGAAGTTGTACATAACGCCATTACATAGGACACTGAATATAATTGAACTAGCGCACTGATGCAACTAAAACTTAACATTTATTAAATATACATTAAATTTGTGCTGACAGACATATGACAATTATGTTAGGCAATTCCCTACTAGAGGACATATCAGTACAACAATGATGTATACTTATGTGTCCTACTGAGCTCCAGAACATCAACTAATTGGAGAAATATTCACGAAGACAACCTGTGCTTTCATCAAATGAACCAAGTACGGTGACCATAAACACTTAGTCTGCCTGATATAGTAATGAAACAGTCTTACCATGAGATGTAGGTAGGGGACACACAATTGCTGCTGGGCGTACCACAGGAGGATAGTCAATCCCTGTTCCTTACCTGCCAATAGGCCCTAGCCCCCAATAGACTCCCGCCCTAACAAGGGCAGTCCCAAGCTGACCCTGAATATAGGGCATCTTCTGCTGACAGGGGGCAGCACATCGGCACATCTGGGTCTTCTAGAAGTGAGTGATTCTGCATATCCATCTCTCAGAAATCATTGTCTGGCCTATAAGACTCCTTAAGCCTTCTCTGGTAGTCTCCACAAGGAATAACATTACCTCCAAAATCTTAAATTCAGAAAGTAAAGAACTGAAACCCAAACATGATTCATGATGATGCTTTTATTTATTTTATTACTTTTACATCCCGATTATGAGCATGTCTGATCCTTCAGTTAATCCTTCGTATAGACCTCGACTTCACACATATGAAGAAATTCTTCTTTTCCAGGCAAAATGACATTGACGTATCTGCCAACCATATCGTTACATTGGAAGGTCTGAGTCCCTCCTTCTGGAATTGATGTCACCACTGCACACCTGTGACAAGAAGTGATAGGTTAGAGTCCTCCGCTACTCTATCTATCTATCTATCTATCTATCTCCTATCTATCTATCTATCTATCTATCTATCTATCTATCTATAAGAGTGCACTGGACCGAGTAATCTGGCCCACTATAGTACCAGAAGAGCATATCCAGCATATCACCCCAGCCCTGCAGATAGGTTAGTATCAATCAGAATCCCTAGCGCAGAAGGTCTGAAAATAAAAGTAAAACAAATTTTTTTCTAAAAGTATAAAAAAACTGAAAAAACATAAATGTTCTAATCCCCTCCTTTCCTTAGTTCACATATAAAAAATAATCACTGATAAACATAAATCTAGAGATGAGCGAACACTAAAATGTTCAATGTATCGTTGTTCGTTGCGAATAGCATCTCAATATTCGACTATTCAAATGAATATGGAACCCTATTATAGTCTATGGGGGAAAATGCTTCGTTTCAGGGGATCCCACCATTCGACTCAGGAGGGTCACCAAGTCCACTATGACACCTCAGCAAATGATGCCAACACCTCTGGAATGACACTGGGACAGCAGGGGAAGCATGTCTGGGGGCATCTAACACACCAAAGACCCTCTATTACCCCAACATCACAGCCTAACAACTACACACTTTACACATTCAAAAAAACCTCTATCAAAGTGGGAAAATACCTGGAAACCTTCTTTACTCCCCAAATGGATGGACACAAACCCCAATTTAAGCTCAACAAACAGTAACAAGCCCCCCTTTATATCACGTTGTCCATGACAAACATGGAAAAGGCAATGGGAAATCCAACAGTCCCCCCCTGACCTGTCAGTGTGTGTGTGTGTGTGTGTGTGATGTGGTAAGACCTTCCAAAATTCCCTTTTCTGGCCCTTAACATGAGCCCTTCCAAATTAAGTTAGAGGTCCTTAAGCTGAGCTCCCAGCAGAGATTGAGGCCCTTCAGGTGACTTCAGCCTCTACCTGCAGAGTTTTTGGCCCTTGGAGTGAGTAAAGCCTTGCACCAGCAGTGTTAGCCCTTTTAAAACTCTTTGCCCCTAAAACAGTGGTTCCAGAACCTTCACTCTCATTGTGTTGGATTGATGCAGTGGATTGGACTGAGGACCCAGACATTGACCTTGATTTGGATTGGGAAATTGATAACATTTTGGCATCAAGTCCTGGGGGTAACTTTGATTTAGAGGACCGCAAAGGGGGAGAATTGGCTGCAACTACTACTATCGGTAATGGTCCTCTAATATCGGACTCTACATTACCTCTACAGGGTTCTGATTGGTGTTAAATGTCCAAACAACATGCTCCAGTACTTTACATGTAGATCAGAAACCACTTTCCCTTCTGACACCAGATTTAACCAAGCTTCACCATCATCATCATCCTGCTGAGATGGGGCCACTAAAGGAAACCTTACCTTCCAAGGCCTGTCCTGGAGCTGCGACTGAGCCAAATCTAAACACAGAGTCCTTTGGAACTGAACAAAATTCACCAGCAGTGTTTTTGGCCCTTAGGGTTAGTTGAGCCTTGCACCAGTGTGTGTCCTGTAACATCAGGCGGGCTGATGTTGAGCTTGCCAGACTCAAATACGGTCCACACATGGCCCACGTTTTCAACTTGTTGGTGCAATGGTTCTTTAAAACCTACACCATTGTGCCTGATATACTGGTCAAGGTGCGGCCATTTTCGTAAGTGAAAAATAGCCTCTGCTATGCTGAAAACATTCAGAGAACACTCCTGTCATCTTAGCACCGTTGGCTGGTGCAGGAAGACGAAGGGGATGAAGTGGCATTTCATGTCAATGTCCCACACGAGGCTTGAGGGTGAAGCAATGGAAGTGCTGAAGTGCAAACTGAAACTGAAGTGCATCCCATTGCTAACTGACATTGTTAAAAAATGGCGCGGGTGCATGCGCAGTAGCATGCTGCTTCCGCTACTGCTACTGCACATGCGCCCGTGCCATTTTTTTTTATCAATGATGATAACGATGGGTAAGTTGATCATATTCTTTTTTAGGGTTTTATTTTATTTTATTTATTTATTTTTTTAATGTAGATTGTGAGCCCCACATAGAGCTCACAATGTACATTTTTTCCCTATCAGTATGTTTTTTTGGAATATGGGATGGAAATCCATGCAAACATGGGGAGAACATACAAACTCCTTGCAGATGGTTTTTTACCCTTGGCGGGATTTGAACACCAGGGCCCAGCGCTGCAAGGCTGCAGTGCTAACCACTGAGCCACCGTGTGGCCCCTTAGGGTTTTATTTTAAAATCGGGGTGGGGGTGGGGGGGTAGTTTAATATAACTTTAGCGGTGCCTGAATAGCCTTTCTAAAGGCTATTCACGCATATGTGGGGCTCTATCAGCATGATTTTGCTGATAGAGCCCCTTTAACATTGGGGGAGTACAGCATTGAAAACTGGTTTGAGCATACACGGACTGAATGAATTGCTCTGTATACCTGTTAGGTGTTTGGGGGGACACCCCATGGAAAGCTGGACTCCTCTCCCTGCAGTGTATAGCTCTTAAAAAAACTGTTGTTTTTCTTCAGTTTTCCCTGCCTATCTAAAGCTAATCCTCTCTAGCCCTCAACAGCACCTCTGTCCCTACGTCTACAAGCCGCAAAATGACATGAAGATGGCAGCCGTTATCAGGAGTGAACCATGGCTTTCTGCCTCCTGAGGCGGACGTCAGAAAGCTGCCCCCTGGAGGGGGCGGAGCCGAGCGGAAGGGGGCGGGGCCGATCGGAGGGGGCGGGGTCGAGCGGAGCGAGTGTCTTTAGCAGGCAGGGAGAGGACCTGCTCTCTGCCTGAGCGTGAGGGGCGGCCTCCCCATTTCACCGCTCAGTGATGGTGACCCTAAGCCAGTCCGGGACAGCTTGTCCTGGACTGGCTTAGGTCAGCAAAAATTCCGCCCTCCCCGTGGCCCTGGCATAGCGCTGGCTGAAGCGGTCGCTTCAGGTCACCTCATGGGAGGTGCGGCGCTGGCCGTTATTCTTAAAAATCAGAGGTCACATGTTTTCGGCAGCCAATGGGTTTTTTACATTTTTTTCACTGCCTCCGTTGTCGTAGTTCCTGTCCCACCTCCCCTGCACAGTTATTGGTGCAAAAAACGTGCCAGGGAAGGTGGCAGGGGATACAAATTTTTACTGCGTATGCCGCGTGGTATTCGATTGGAATAGAATACCTCGAACGGCCTGATATTCCTAATACCTATTCGATCGAACGCCGTTCGCTCATCTCTACATAAATCCTTTAGGTCTCTGAAATGTCCAAACTATTAAAATAGGATAATATTTATCTCATCAGGTGAACAGCGTAGCGGGGGAAAAAATCAGAATGGCCAAATGGTGATTATTTTCAACACACGTGGGGGGTAGACAACACCAGAAGGGCTGTGGATCTGATTGATGTAGCTAACCATTCTTCTACTCCCACCCCCCTTCCAAGTCTTGGTGCTGCGAAAGCCTTCGACTGTCTGGACTGGTCCTTTATGGTGGCTACCCTGAAACGTTTTGGCTTCTCAGGGGCTTTCCTCACGGCAATCACTGCGCTATACTCCTTCCCTTTGGAGGTGGTTAAACTCCCTCACGCCTCTTCACCCCATTCTCTATTCGCAATGGTACTCGCCAGAGTTGCCCTCTTTCCCCCCTTATTTTTGCCCTTTGTATTGAACCGCTTGCTGCTAAAATTTGGTCATATCCCAATATTACTGAGATTAAGTTGCGGATTCGCAACTTTAAAATCTGCCTCTTCGCGGATGATGTTCTGCTGTCCTTTACCAATGCTCATACCACCCTCCCCTGCCTCTTGTTGACCCTACGGGAGTATGGCTCCTTGTCAGGTTATAAGATTAACACTTCCAAGACCGAGGCTCTCCACTTGAACATTCCGGATTCGGCCCTCCACCTTCTTCGGCAGAATCACAACTTTCAGTGGCGTGACCACTCTCTTAAGTACTTGGGTATCCACATTTCTTCTTCTTACTCCACTCTATACACTGCCAACTATCCTCACCTCTTTAACGAAATACGTTCGCTCATGGATAAATGGCGCCCTCTCCACATCTCCCTTGTAGGCCGTATTACGGCGGTTAAGATGACCCTCCTTCCCAAACTTCTGTACTTTTTTGAAACTCTTCCTGTCGCTGTCTCTAGATCTGAACTTCAGTCCCTTCAGAAAGCCATCTTCCAGTTTATCTGGAATAAGAAACGTCACCGTACCCCTTGCTCTGTTATAATGGTGGACAAGGCTCGGGGAGGGGGGGGGGGGTCTTATGGTTCCACACCTTCTTTATTATTATTGGGCCACCCACCTGCACTGTATTCCATTCTGGGCTGCTTCGCATGCATTCACGAGGTGGGTTGAAATTGAAAAGGTGTGGTTAGCTCCAACTCACCCCAATGCCTATTTGTGTTCCCGCTCCCCCTCTGCCCAGTTGTTCCCTTCTTGGGCCCCATCCAGTTCACCAGATCCATTTGGGCTATGTGCAGTAAGCTATTTCCGCTTGCTTCGCCTCGCTCTTCCATGATCTCCTTTCTCTACAATCTGCTCCTCCCGGAGGGGCTGAGTGCTCGCATGGTTCGCTTTTGGGGTGGTCTGGGTTTATCCTTATAGCGGACCTTGTTGACCCCTTTTCTTTGGAGCTCAGGCCCTTTGAATACTTCACTTCCTCCCTGCACATGCCTGGTTCAGATTTCGCATTTTCTGTGTACTATGTTTGGGGGTCTGCGGGTCTCCATCCCTATTGGCTTTGAGAGATTATGCCATGCTGGGACCTCTACTAAAGGTCTTATTTTGGACATCTACCAGCATGGGTCCCCCAGACATATCCCGCTGGTCATCTGATCTGGGAAGGCAGATTTCTCTACCTCAGTGGCAGATCATCTGGTCTCGTGCTACCAAATCCTCTACATGTATTACCTACCATTTTGGTTGGAGGTTCAATCTATGATGGAAGACATTTTCTTCCTTGCTATTCCCTTGGACCCTTTAGTTTATCTTCTTAACCTCCCCCCGCGCTCCCTGTGCAAACACTCTTCCATGCTATTTTTGTTCATCTGTACTGCGGTGAAATCCCTTCTAGCTCACCATTGGAAGTTCACCCGTTGCTGGCTCGCATTAAAGATGTTAAAAGCTTGGAGTACCTCACGGCTACTCTAAACAATACAGTTGAGAACTTCTGAGCTGTTTGGGCGCCCTGAGACTCGTACTGTGCAACCCGTGGTCTCTGACCCCCTTCCCTTTATCTTGCAGTCGTATGGATAAATCACTATATGTCTTACCTTGGATTGTTGTTCCCATTGTTCACCAACGAGTCTCCTACAAGGATTAGGGCACCGACCAGTCTGTATCCAAAGCTGTCACCTCTGTTGGTGATGGTGATGTGACCAATCCTGTAAGACCTCAGCAAGTCCACCCTCCACCAGGGAGACAGCTGCCTGTTTGTGTGTGAACACGAGCCATGAAGTAAGTTTGAGTCACGGTTTCCATCGATTGCGTTTATGGCCATTCCCAAATATCCGTTATTAGTCTCACTATTCCTATGGATGCTAGACTGAGTAGCTCGACCTTGAAGTGCAACGTTCCTGTCTATTGAGAGAAGAGGAAATATTAAAACGGTTGTAATGGTTGCATTGTAGTAGACAGGATCCCACTGGCCCAGTGAGGTTCTGATGAATCTTCCCCAATGGGCCCGTGCCTTTAGGGGGGCCATCCGATCCACGTTGTTTTAATTGACCGTTACCAGTTAAATTACTCCAGCCAGTAACGGCCACTATTAATTTATCCTCGCTCCTGCCCACAAAAGCCTCCTCCTCCTCATTCTTCAACCTCTTGGGGGCCCCGTGCACCACACATAACAACATCAGGACGGAATGGAGGCAAGAATGAAGCAGACAAGGATGCTGTGGATAGGATCGGGGATAGGTAAGGTAATAGCAGCCGTTACTCTAGAAGGTAGTGGCCATGTCACTGTATGGGGGGCACTTACAGTATGGGGGTCTTGTAAAGTGGTCCTTTTTGTATGTAGGCCCTTGTAAATGGGCCTGTACTATTGGGCCTGTACTCTTTTGGAGCCTGCAAAGAAGCAACATAGTGTGGGGACCCAAGTAAAGGGGTAATTACTATATGGGGTCCTATAATGGGAACGATATACCATGTGGGGGGTCAATAAGGGAGACATTATACCATTTTGGAGCCATTAAAGGTCTGATCGGTGTATAAAGCTCTGTTTCTGTTTTATGCTACAGGGAGCTTGAGGGGCGGAAAATGAAGAGGAATCTGAGGCAGAGGTCTACCTCAGTTCTTCTTCAATTTCCACCATCTGAACAGGTCCTTACTCTTTCCTGACCATCTGAGGACTATAACCTACTACAGTTGTAGTTTTATTACTGCCAACCACAGTACTGCAGAGATAGGGCCTGCTCTAATGGCGGAGACAACAATCTCCAAAGCTATGTAACCCTTTAGATGCTGCTGCCAATACAGACTGTGGTACCTGAGTAATATGGAAGATATAAGGGCTGATTTATCAAGAACAATATTTTCCACCCGCCGGAGTTTGCGCCTAGTTTATAATGAAGTTCACAACTCGTCATAAATTAGACGCATTCTCCAGGGGTCCGTGCACCTAAATAGAACTACACATCAGCTCCTTGGTAACATGATATTACGTCATCATTTATGGCAGAAAACTGGCATGAATAATATATCTAAGGGGACCAGGAAAGGGAACTGACACCAATAGCAGTAGGGTGGGACACTGGAATTAATTCCACTGATGGGCCCTGGAGATCCCAGTCCAATACTGGAAGTAGGGAATGGATATGTTATTCATCACTACATGATAGAGTACTGAGTGCTGCAAAGCTTGCAATACAGATAGGAGTAGGAGAATTATAACACAGTTCAGTCACTCCCACCATGGCCACCACTCAGCCACACATTCATATGCATTGGTGCACCATCACATCCCACTAGACAACCAAAAAACATTTTTATTTCACATTGGTTATATTAACCACTTCCGGACCGCCCGTAGACTATATACGTCCGGATAGTGGTTGTCTAGTTCTGCCAGGACGTACCTGTACGTCCAAGTCAGAACACAGCAGCTGCACAAGATCGTGCAGCTGCTTTCACTAGGAGCCGGCTGTAACTTCAGCCGGAGCTCCCAGAGAGATAGCAGGGCAGATTTATTACCTGCTCTGCTATCTCTATCGCTGTGTATACAGCGCTCAATGAGCGCTGTATACACGGCTATGGACGCAGCCATAAATCAGCTGCCCTCTGACCCGGCAGACACGTGATCTGCCGGGAGCAGTGTCCTGCCAGAGCTGCTGGGTCCTACAGGATTCAGATCAACTCTGTATACTGTATATACAGTGTGCAGGAGGCTATATTTCTCCTGTAACTGAGGTTAAATGTACCAGCCCCAGTTATAGGAGAAATCAGCCTCAAGTACAAAAAAAAAAAAGTGATCAGATGTCCCCAAAGGTCTCTTATCACCTTATGGGGACACAATCTGGGAAAAAAATAAAATACAAATATAATAAAAAAGTTTTAAAAAAATGTAAATAAAATAATAATAAAAAATAAATAAATAATACGCTAATAAAACGCCGTTATTAAAGGTTATAGCCCCACGCCCGACGACACCATACAAAATAAAAATTACCATAACGGAGAGGAAAAACTATATTATAAAGTTTTTCAGTGACACTTTGTGTTATTAAATAAAAAAAAAAAATTATAAATTGAAAACCAGACACAATTTCCCTCCTATTTTGTTTATATTTTCCTGGATATAAAAAAAATTAAAACACATTTGAAAATAAAAATAACATAAAAATAAAGCCCTATGTGTCCCCGAAAAAAGACGCAAAAATTAGTTGACTAAGACATACGAGAAAAATTTTACAGACCTCAAAACCGCACATACAAAATAAACCTAAAATGTGTCTGGTCCTGGACCACAAATTGGCCCGGTACTGAAGTGGTTAAAGGGAAATTGTTTATTTATATGTATATGTACATAAATAGATAGATACTTTATAGATTTGTTTTGGTTAAACACTGTTAGTTCTCCTAGGAACCTATCTATAAAACATAGTGTAGAATACTCTTAGGACTCCTAGGAACCTATCTATAAAACATAGTGTAGAATACTCTTAGGACTCCTAGGAACCTATCTATAAAACATAGTGTAGAATACTCTTAGGACTCCTAGGAACCTATCTATAAAACATAGTGTAGAAAACTGTCAGGGCTCCTAGGAACCTATCTATAAAACATAGTGTAGAATACTCTTAGGACTCCTAGGAACCTATCTATAAAACATAGTGTAGAACACTGTCAGGGCTCCTAGGAACCTATCTATAAAACATAGTGTAGAACACTCTTAGGGCTCCTAGGAACCTATCTATAAAACATAGTGTAGAATATTCTTAGGGCTCCTAGGAACCTATCTATAAAACATAGTGTAGAACACTGTCAGGGCTCCTAGGAACCTATCTATAAAAGATAGTGTAGAACACTGTCAGAGCCCCTAGGAACCTATCTATAAAACATAGTGTAGAACACTCTTAGGGCTCCTAGGAACCTATCAATAAAACATAGTGTAGAACACTCTTAGGGCTCCTAGGAACCTATCTATAAAACATAGTGTAGAACACTCTTAGGGCTCCTAGGAACCTATCTATAATACATAGTGTAGAATACTGTCAGGGCTCCTAGGAACCTATCTATAAAACATAGTGTAGAACACTGTCAGGGCTCCTAGGAACCTATCTATAAAAGATAGTGTAGAACACTGTCAGAGCCCCTAGGAACCTATCTATAAAACATAGTGTAGAACACTCTTAGGGCTCCTAGGAACCTATCAATAAAACATAGTGTAGAACACTCTTAGGGCTCCTAGGAACCTATCTATAAAACATAGTGTAGAACACTCTTAGGGCTCCTAGGAACCTATCTATAATACATAGTGTAGAATACTGTCAGGGCTCCTAGGAACCTATCTATAAAACATAGTGTAGAATATTCTTAGGGCTCCTAGGAACCTATCTATAAAACATAGTGTAGAATACTGTCAGGGCTCCTAGGAACCTATCTATAAAACATAGTGTAGAACACTCTTAGGGCTCCTAGGAACCTATCTATAATACATAGTGTAGAATACTGTCAGGGCTCCTAGGAACCTATCTATAAAACATAGTGTAGAATATTCTTAGGGCTCCTAGGAACCTATCTATAAAACATAGTGTAGAACACGGTCAGGGCTCCTAGGAACCTATCTATAAAACATAGTGTAGAACACTGTCAGGGCTCCTAGGAACCTATCTATAATACATAGTGTAGAATACTCTTAGGACTCCTATGAACCTATCTATAAAACATAGTGTAGAACACTCTTAGGACTCCTAGGAACCTATCTATAAAACATAGTGTAGAATACTGTCAGGGCTCTTAGGAACCTATCTATAAAACATAGTGTAGAACACTCTTAGGGCTCCTAGGAACCTATCAATAAAACATAGTGTAGAATACTCTTAGGGCTCCTAGGAACCTATCTATAAAACATAGTGTAGAACACTCTTAGGACTCCTAGGAACCTATCTATAAAACATAGTGTAGAATACTGTCAGGGCTCCTAGGAACCTATCTATAAAACATAGTGTAGAATACTCTTAGAACTCCTAGGAACCTATCTATAAAACATAGTGTAGAACACTGTCAGGGCTCCTAGGAACCTATCTATAATACATAGTGTAGAATACTCTTAGGACTTCTAGGAACCTATCTATAAAACATAGTGTAGAATACTCTTAGGACTTCTAGGAACCTATCTATAAAACATAGTGTAGAACACTCTTAGGGCTCCTAGGTACCTATCAATAAAACATAGTGTAGAACACTCTTAGGGCTCCTAGGAACCTATCTATAAAACATAGTGTAGAATACTCTTAGGACTCCTATGAACCTATCTATAAAACATAGTGTAGAACACTCTTAGGACTCCTAGGAACCTATCTATAAAACATAGTGTAGAATACTGTCAGGGCTCTTAGGAACCTATCTATAAAACATAGTGTAGAACACTCTTAGGGCTCCTAGGAACCTATCAATAAAACATAGTGTAGAATACTCTTAGGGCTCCTAGGAACCTATCTATAAAACATAGTGTAGAACACTCTTAGGACTCCTAGGAACCTATCTATAAAACATAGTGTAGAATACTGTCAGGGCTCCTAGGAACCTATCTATAAAACATAGTGTAGAATACTCTTAGAACTCCTAGGAACCTATCTATAAAACATAGTGTAGAACACTGTCAGGGCTCCTAGGAACCTATCTATAATACATAGTGTAGAATACTCTTAGGACTTCTAGGAACCTATCTATAAAACATAGTGTAGAATACTCTTAGGACTTCTAGGAACCTATCTATAAAACATAGTGTAGAACACTCTTAGGGCTCCTAGGTACCTATCAATAAAACATAGTGTAGAACACTCTTAGGGCTCCTAGGAACCTATCTATAAAACATAGTGTAGAATACGCTTAGGACTCCTAGGAACCTATCTATAAAACATAGTGTAGAATACTGTCAGGGCTCCTAGGAACCTATCTATAATACATAGTGTAGAATACGCTTAGGACTCCTAGGAACCTCCTCTATAAAACATAGTGTAGAATACGCTTAGGGCTCCTAGGAACCTATCTATAAAACATAGTGTAGAATACTCTTAGGACTTCTAGGAACCTATCTATAAAACATAGTGTAGAACACTCTTAGGGCTCCTAGGTACCTATCAATAAAACATAGTGTAGAACACTCTTAGGGCTCCTAGGTACCTATCAATAAAACATAGTGTAGAACACTCTTAGGGCTCCTAGGAACCTATCTATAAAACATAGTGTAGAATACTGTCAGGACTCCTAGGAACCTATCTATAAAACATAGTGTAGAATACGCTTAGGACTCCTAGGAACCTCCTCTATAAAACATAGTGTAGAATACGCTTAGGGCTCCTAGGAACCTATCTATAAAACATAGTGTAGAACACTGTCAGGGCTCCTAGGAACCTATCTATAAAAGATAGTGTAGAACACTGTCAGAGCCCCTAGGAACCTATCTATAAAACATAGTGTAGAACACTCTTAGGGCTCCTAGGAACCTATCAATAAAACATAGTGTAGAACACTCTTAGGGCTCCTAGGAACCTATCTATAAAACATAGTGTAGAACACTCTTAGGGCTCCTAGGAACCTATCTATAATACATAGTGTAGAATACTGTCAGGGCTCCTAGGAACCTATCTATAAAACATAGTGTAGAATATTCTTAGGGCTCCTAGGAACCTATCTATAAAACATAGTGTAGAATACTGTCAGGGCTCCTAGGAACCTATCTATAAAACATAGTGTAGAACACTCTTAGGGCTCCTAGGAACCTATCTATAATACATAGTGTAGAATACTGTCAGGGCTCCTAGGAACCTATCTATAAAACATAGTGTAGAATATTCTTAGGGCTCCTAGGAACCTATCTATAAAACATAGTGTAGAACACGGTCAGGGCTCCTAGGAACCTATCTATAAAACATAGTGTAGAACACTGTCAGGGCTCCTAGGAACCTATCTATAATACATAGTGTAGAATACTCTTAGGACTCCTATGAACCTATCTATAAAACATAGTGTAGAACACTCTTAGGACTCCTAGGAACCTATCTATAAAACATAGTGTAGAATACTGTCAGGGCTCTTAGGAACCTATCTATAAAACATAGTGTAGAACACTCTTAGGGCTCCTAGGAACCTATCAATAAAACATAGTGTAGAATACTCTTAGGGCTCCTAGGAACCTATCTATAAAACATAGTGTAGAACACTCTTAGGACTCCTAGGAACCTATCTATAAAACATAGTGTAGAATACTGTCAGGGCTCCTAGGAACCTATCTATAAAACATAGTGTAGAATACTCTTAGAACTCCTAGGAACCTATCTATAAAACATAGTGTAGAACACTGTCAGGGCTCCTAGGAACCTATCTATAATACATAGTGTAGAATACTCTTAGGACTTCTAGGAACCTATCTATAAAACATAGTGTAGAATACTCTTAGGACTTCTAGGAACCTATCTATAAAACATAGTGTAGAACACTCTTAGGGCTCCTAGGTACCTATCAATAAAACATAGTGTAGAACACTCTTAGGGCTCCTAGGAACCTATCTATAAAACATAGTGTAGAATACGCTTAGGACTCCTAGGAACCTATCTATAAAACATAGTGTAGAATACTGTCAGGGCTCCTAGGAACCTATCTATAATACATAGTGTAGAATACGCTTAGGACTCCTAGGAACCTCCTCTATAAAACATAGTGTAGAATACGCTTAGGGCTCCTAGGAACCTATCTATAAAACATAGTGTAGAATACTCTTAGGACTTCTAGGAACCTATCTATAAAACATAGTGTAGAACACTCTTAGGGCTCCTAGGTACCTATCAATAAAACATAGTGTAGAACACTCTTAGGGCTCCTAGGTACCTATCAATAAAACATAGTGTAGAACACTCTTAGGGCTCCTAGGAACCTATCTATAAAACATAGTGTAGAATACTGTCAGGACTCCTAGGAACCTATCTATAAAACATAGTGTAGAATACGCTTAGGACTCCTAGGAACCTCCTCTATAAAACATAGTGTAGAATACGCTTAGGGCTCCTAGGAACCTATCTATAAAACATAGTGTAGAACACTGTCAGGGCTCCTAGGAACCTATCTATAAAACATAGTCAATATACACAAAAAACTAGGGCAAAAAGGGGCAGAACTATATGAATATTTCTATATTTATATTTATTTATATATATATGATCATCTTTTTTTCCGCCTGACGAAGCCACGGTAGTGGCGAAACGCGCGTCAGGGCGCGTTCATGTACATGAAGGTCTACTTATAGGTAAATGTAACCCTGCACGACCTTAATTCTGTTTATGTGTATATACAGTCCTATGAAAAAGTTTGGGCACCCCTATTAATCTTAATCATTTTTAGTTCTAAATATTTTGGTATTTGCTACAGCCATTTCAGTTTGATATATCTAATAACTGATGGACACAGTAATATTTCAGGATTGAAATGAGGTTTATTGTACTAACAGAAAATGCGCAATATGCATTAAACCAAAATTTGACCGGTGCAAAAGTATGGGCACCTCAACAGAAAAATGACATTAATATTTAGTAGATCCTCCTTTTGCAAAGATAACAGCCTCTAGTCGCTTCCTGTAGCTTTTAATCAGTTCCTGGATCCTGGATAAAGGTATTTTGGACAAACAATTCAAGTTCAGTTAAGTTAGATGGTCGCCGAGCATGGACAGCCCGCTTCAAATCATCCCACAGATGTTCAATGATATTCAGGTCTGGGGACTGGGATGGCCATTCCAGAACATTGTAATTGTTCCTCTGCATGAATGCCTGAGTTGATTTGGAGCGGTGTTTTGGATCATTGTCTTGCTGAAATATCCATCCCCGGCGTAACTTCAACTTCGTCACTGATTCTTGAACATTATTCTCAAGAATCTGCTGATACTGAGTGGAATCCATGCGACCCTCAACTTTAACAAGATTCCTGATGCCGGCATTGGCCACACAGCCCCAAAGCATGATGGAACCTCCACCAAATTTTACAGTGGGTAGCATGTGTTTTTCTTGGAATGCTGTTTCTTTTTGGACGCCATGCATAACGCCTTTTTTTATAACCAAACAACTCAATTTTTGTTTCCAAAATGAAGCTGCCTTGTCCAAATGTGCTTTTTCATACCTCAGGCAACTCTATTTGTGGCGTACGTGCAGAAACGGCTTCTTTCTCATCACTCTCCCATACAGCTTCTCCTTGTGCAAAGTGCGCTGTATTGTTACCGATGCACAGTGACACCATCTGCAGCAAGATGATGCTGCAGCTCTTTGGAGGTGGTCTGTGGATTGTCCTTGACTGTTCTCACCATTCTTCTTCTCTGCCTTTCTGATATTTTTCTTGGCCTGCCACTTCTGGGCTTAACAAGAACTGTCCCTGTGGTCTTCCATTTCCTTACTATGTTCCTCACAGTGGAAACTGACAGGTTAAATCTCTGAGACAACGTTTTGTATCCTTCCGCTGAACAACTATGTTGAACAATCTTTGTTTTCATATCATTTGAGAGTTGTTTTGAGTAGCCCATGATGCCACTCTTCAGAGGAGATTCAAATAGTAGAACAACTTGCAATTGGCCACCTTAAATACCTTTTCTTATGATTGGATACATCTGGCTATGAAGTTCAAAGCTCACTGAGGTTACAAAACCAATTGTGTGCTTCAGTAAGTCAGTAAAAAGTAGTTAGGGGAATTCAAATCAATAAAATGATAAGGGTGCCCATACTTTTGCACCGGTCAGATTTTGGTTTAATGCATATTGCACATTTTCTGTTAGTACAATAAACCTCATTTCAATCCTGAAATATTACTGTGTCCATCAGTTATTAGATATATCAAACTGAAATGGCTGCTGCAAACACCAAAATATTTAGAACTAAAAATGATTAAGATTAATAGGGGTGCCCAAACTTTTTCATAGGACTGTATGTAACAAGAGTTACACCTACAGCCTTTGATGCAGAATTACAACTTAACCTCCATGTATTATATGGTTTGTACTATCCCCTGTACATTTATTATTGTGTATTTTTAACCCCTTCCCGACATGCGCCGTAATAGTACGGCGCGTGTCGGGTCTGTAACTATGGCGACCGCCCGGGAGCAGTAGACAACCGGCTCTAATGCCTCCGATCGGTCCCCGGACCGATCGGAGGCATTAACCCCTCCGGCGCTGCTGTCAAAGGCGCCGGAGGCGCCATTTTCCCGGCGGCGCATGGGCGCCGCCATTTTGGCAGGGATCGCCGGCTCCTGGAGCATGCTCCAGGGCCGACCCCCCGTTGCCATGACAGCCGGGAGTCTTGTTAAAGGCTCCCAGCTGGTCTGCAAATTCTCTCTTTTGCAGGCTGGTCTATGCAGCCTGCAAAAGAGATGATGATTTTTTGCAATGCATTGCAATGCATTAGCATTGTAATGCATTGCATTAGTGATCAGACCCCCTGGGCTTCAACACCCCTAGGGGGTCTAATAAATGCAAATAAAATATAAAAAAAAAGTAAAAAAAAAATATAAAAAAAATATAAAAAGTATTAAAAGTTCAAATCACCCCCCTTTCCCTAGAACACATATAAAAGTAGTTAGAAACTGTGAAACATATACATGTTAGGTATCCCCGCATCCGAAATCGCCCGCTCTACAAAGCTATACAAATATTTTTCCTGTTCGGTAAACGCCATAGCAGGAAAAATAGTCAAAAGTGCCAAACCGCCGTTTTTTCACTGTTTTAATTCTGATAAAAATTTGAATAAAAAGTGATCAAAGCAATAACATTTCCCGAAAATGGTAGAACTAAAAAGTACACCCGGTCCCGCAAAAAAAGACGCCCTATGCATCCCCGTACACCTATGTATAAAAAAGTTACGGCCGTCGGAATATGGCGACTTTTAGAAAAAAAAAATTTTAACACCGTTTTGGAATTTTTTTTAGCGGTCAAAATGTAAATAAAACCATATAAATTTGGTATCCCTGGAACTGTACCGAAACACAGAATATAGGGGACATGTCATTTTGGCTGCACAGTGAAGGCCGTAAAACCAAAGCCCGTAAGAAAGTCGCAGAAATGCATTTTTTCTTCAAATCCACCCCATTCTGAATTTTTTTCCTGCTTCCCAGTACATTATATAGAATAATTAATGGTGGCATCATGAAGAAAAAATTGTCCCGCAAAAATTAAGACCTCATATGGCTCTGGGAGCGGAGAAATAAAAAAGTTATGGGGTTTAGAAGGAGGGGAGTCAAAAACGAAAAACGAAAATCAAAAAATGCCATCGGTGGGAAGGGGTTAATGTGTTAAATTTAATAAAGTACAACATTTTTTCACAATTTTTGAGATGTTTATGGCAGTTCGCCTGATTCAGGCACAGTAGAACTATAAAACACAGTGTAGACTACTCTTAGGACTCCTAGGAACCTATCTATAAAACATAGTGTAGAATACTGTCAGGACTCCTAGGAACCTATCTATAAAACATAGTGTAGAATACTGTCAGGACTCCTAGGAACCTATCTATAAAACATAGTGTAGAACACTCTTAGGACTCCTAGGAACATATTTAGAGGAGTCACAACAACAACAACATATGAGAGGAAAGATTTAAGGCTGGACAAGACAATAAAGCCATGACAGAGTGATCCCGCTCCTGCTACTGATCTATCCTACTGGCCCAGAGGTCTGTTGGGTATATTTAGTTTTGGACTCTCAATAGGCAGCATAAAAATAACGCAGGGACTTCAGTATCAAAGTCCTAAAGTGGCTCCTCCACACAACATAAAATTCCATAGAGGCCTGAACCAAACCACCTGGCAAAAGGTGTAGATACGGGTTAAGCACGGGGGGGGCTAACATGTTCAAGTTGGACCCCCAACTTAGGTATACCCATATTATCACTATATGGTGGCTGTATTGTGGTAGATATTGGTTCTACACATGGCTCTACAGATGATTTAGGAGAATACTTAACAGTTACATTTAGTTACTTACAGGTGCCGTCTCTGACTAATAGTTCACTTTTTCCATCTCCTCCATCTGGACCGTCATGACCACTTCTTCCAGTCTCTGTAAAGTTTGTAGCACAGACATTTTAGGCTCCTCACTTTTCCAGGCACCTGACCCACATTGTCCTCACCTGCACACCCATCCTGCTACCCTCAATTATAAAATATATATTATAACCCCCCATAATAAATAATAACCCCAAGTGCATCTTTAGTAACTTCCCTGTGTATCCCTTTAAAGGGATCCTATCATTTAAACTTAATTTTTTGTCCCTATCATGTTGGAATAGCCTTAAGAAAGGCTATTCTTCTCCTACCTTTAGATGTTTTCTCAGCTCCGGTGTTCCGTAGAAATACCGGTTTTTGCTAGTATGCAAATGAGTTCTCTCACAGCACTGGGGGCGGGCCCCAGCACTCAAACAACACTGGGGGCGTCTCCAATGCTGCGAGAGAACTCTCCAGCACTGCCTCCATCTTCTTCAGGAACATCCTCTTCATGCATCTTCTTCCAGCACAGGCGGTGAAACTTGTAGGTCTTGGGAAGAGTTGACTGCACATGCCCGCGGCCACAAGAAAAATGGCCGCTAAGACACAGAAGAAGATGCCAGAAAAAGGTGCATGAAGAGGATGTTCCTGAAGAAGATAGAGGTGGTGCTGGAGAGTTCTCTCGCAGCATTGGGGACGCCCCCAGTGCTGTTTGAGCGCTGGGGCCCGCCCCCAGTGCTGTGTGAGAACTCATTTGCATACCGGCGAAAACTGTGATTTCTACAGAACAGCGGCGCGGAGAAGACATCTAAAGGTAGGAGAAGAATAGCCTTTCTTAAGGCTATTCCGACGTGTGATCTACAAAAAATTAAGTGTAAATGATAGGATCCCTTTAAATTGTGCCCGTTATTCATAATGCCCCAGGTGTTTCCTAATTAAAAGGTAAAATTATTGGGGTTCCAATACTCGAGACCCCCAGATCAGCTGTTTGAATGGACTGTGGTACCTGTGTAAGTGCTGTGACCCCCTTCTCTGTTTATATAGAGTCATACATCTCCTAGTGGCCATGTACTGTAACTACAGCCTGGTCCTATACACGTCTATGTGACAAGACTATAACTATGGTCAGCGTGTGATATCAACAGGCGCCATTGCCCCTTTATACAGCTGATCAGCGGGGACTCACTGATCTCTTATTGATGATTTATTCTGAGAATAGATCATCAATACAATTGAGCTGGAAAACTTGCCGGCCTTGTTCCGTGTCCTCCATTATTATAAGGTATAAGAAGAGAAGTTACTGAACCTGCAGAAGCGTCGTCAGATACAATCCAGAGGAGGACAATGAGGAGCAGAAACTTCATCCTGCAGGAGATACAACCATTATAGAGACATGTCTCCTCCTAGTATATACAGTACAGCATCACACACTAGTAATATACATAGAATGCCTTGCAAAAGTAATTATACCCATTGACATTTTTCATATTTTGTCACCTTACAACCACAAGGTTGAGATATGGCAGATAATTGTGACGTGGAAGGAAAATGATACAAGGTTTTCACAATTTCAATCAAATAAACATCTAAAAAGTGTGACGTGCAGAAGTCTTCATCTCCCTGTACTCTGACCCCTAAACAAAATCCAGTGAGCACCGTTGCCTTCAGAAGGGACTTAATGAGTTAATCAAGTATGGTTGCGTGTAATGTAATTTCAATATAAATACAGCTGTTCTGTGAAGACCTCAGTGTTTGATAGAGAAATCTAGTGAACAAACAGCATCATAAAGACCAAGGAACTCACCAGACAGGTCAGAGATTAAGTTGTGGAAAAGTATAAAGAAGGGTTAGGTTATAAAACATATCCAAGGAGCACTGTTCCATCATCTAAATATGGAAAAAAGTATTCAACAACTGCAACCCTATGGAGACACGGTTGTGCACCTAAACTGACGGATCGAGCAAGGAGAGCGCTGGTCAGAGAAGCAGCCATGAGGCCCATGGTCACTCTGGATTTGCTGAAGAAATCCACAGCTCAGGTGGCAGAGTCTGTCCACAAGACAACTATAAGTCGTGCACTCCACAAATCTGTCCTTTATGGAAGAGTGGCAGGAAGAAAAACATAAGAAGTGCCATTTGCAGGTTGCCACAAGTCATATAAGGACACAGCAAACATGTGGAAGAAGGGGCTCTGGTCAGAGGAGACTAAATGCAAAGTGCTATGTGTGGTGGAAATGTAACCCTGCACATCCCCCTGAACACACCGTCATCCCCACTGTGACACATAGGGGGCAGCATCCTGCTGGGTGGTCAGAGTTGATGGGAAGATGGAGGGAGCTAAATACAGGGCAAACCTGGAAGAAAACCTGCTGGGAGCTGCAAAAGACTTGTAATTGTGTATTTCTGGGGACATATAAAAAGACATGGTATATCTGTGTGGTTATATATAGAGGTATGGTATATGTCTGGGGCCATATACAGTATAGAGGCATGGTATATTTTTGCGGCCACAAAATTATGGGCACAAAATAACGCGGCATATACGCTCGTAACTCCCTTTGAAATCAATGGGATCTTTTTGAGTGCGCAAACTGCTGACACACGTAGACATGCCAGATCACGCTCCACTTTACATCGTGTGAACGCACCCTTAGTGTGTTTACTGCACTGTGGGACAATGTCATGTTAACCGGTTCACGATTGCTGGCGGTATATAAACGTCGGCACGCTTGGGTTCAGTGCTGCGCCGACATTTATAAATTGACCCTGTTAAAATGGGGATCGGGTCTCCCCAGGGGTCGGGAGCTCCATGGATCCAGCGCTGTTAGCTGCTGAGATCCACGGAGACATGATCGGAACCTGATAGATTCAGGTCCCGATCATATAACGGCCATGTCAGGGAAAGTTTGTTGCAGTAACAATCTTTCCCAGACATTAGATGCCGCCCGCAGGTAGATGATCCCACGGGCGGCATCGGGAGCAGGTGTTAGCTATATCTGATAGCTAACACCCTGCTCTATATCCTCCAGTCGGAGCTGAGCTCCAATCAGAGCTTTTAACCCCTTGGACGTAGCAGTGAAACATCACCGCCACATCCAAGGGGTCCCGCAATGTTTGATGAGATCGGGGGGTACCCATAAGTATCTTCTGCAGCCTGAGGTCTGACCAGTGGCCCCAGGCTGCAAGGACCCCCAATACCTGGTTGATCCTGCCGGGTAATGAGGAAGATGATGCGTCTGCATTGGCTGGCTTCTTCCATAGACTGCAATACACTGTATTGTTAGTCTATAAGTATAGGACCAGAGATCTGGTCCTATACAGGACAAATAATACAGGATTTACAGGACAAATAATAAATGTGAAAAAAAAATAACTCCAAAAATGACCTTTTCTTAGATAAAAGGAATTATATAAAGAAAAACCAAAATATTAATAAAAACAATACATATTTGGTATTGTCGCGTCTGTAACAACCTGTACAATAAAACTTAAACATTGTTTCACCTACACGATGAACGGCGGAAAAGAAACCGGAAAAAAAATCAGTCGAAAGTAATGATTTTTCACCATCTCTCCTTACAAAATATGCTATAAAAAGTGACCAAAAAGTCTCATGTACCCCAAAACAGTACCAATCCAAAGCACAGGTTGCCCTGCAAAAAATAAGCCCTCAACCAACACTGTCATTGTTCTGCAAAACTAGTAACACATAAAAACCAGTACAAATGAGGTATCGCCGTAACCGTACCGACCCACAGAATAAAGGTAACATGTTATTTATGCTGTACACCGTGCAGAATTTTTTTTTAAAGGTAAAACACAATACCAGAATTGAATAGGATTTTTTTTTTTTTCAAATCTACCAAGAAAGAGTTAATAAAAGTTAGTCAATAAGTTATAAGCACCCAAAAATGTTATTACAAAATACATCCCACACTGCAAACAACAAGCCCTGGCGACATCACTAGAAAAATTTAAAAAATTATAGCTTGTGCAATGTGAAGACAAAACCCCCCCAAATCACCAAAGCATTAGAACCTACCTGGCTACAGCAAGAAGGGAATGTATAAGCAGTGCGAGCGGATATTGGGGGACAAACCAGATTTAGAGCTTACGAGGGAAAATAAACCAGAACTGCCCCCAGAGTGACCCCCCAATAATAGGAGCTACTGGGAATATAGTAGCGAATTTGGTGTTCCCAATGTCCTCCGCACAGCTTATATATTCACTCTTCATCATCCGCTGTGCAGTCATGTCTAGGATACCAATGCTCACTGTTCTCCTTGATAAGTTCTTTGAGGGGTGCAGTTTTTAAAATGGGGTCATTCTCTAAGGGATTCCACTTTACTGGTACCTTAGAGGCTGTATAAACATGACATGGCGTCCAGATACCAAACATCTAAATCTGTGCTCCAAAATCCAAAATAGCGCTCCTTCCCTTCTGCACCCGGCTGTGCCCAAACCACCATTTCTACCAACTTATGGCATTAATTACTTTATCTGGGGTACACCCATGTCAAACATGGGGGGCATAAACTGCCGCTTGGGCACACGGCAGGGCGCAGATGTGAAGGAGCGCTATGTGCTTTTGGACAGCTGATTTAGATTGTTGGATTTTGGACACCATGTCACATTTGTAGAGACTCTAAAATTTCCCTTACAAAATTTGCCTTACATAAATTTTTGGGATGTAGTCTTAGGCTCAAAATGATAATACCCCTTGATACATTCCTTGAGGGGTGTAGTTTCTAAAATGGGGTCACTTTTGGGGGGTTTCCATTGTATTGATACTTTAAGGGCTCTGCAAATGCGACATGGCACCTGAAAACTATTCCAGCAAAATCTGCCCTCCAAAAGCCAAATAGCGCTCTTTCCATTCCAAGCCCCACCATGTACCCATAGAGTACATTATAACCACCTATGGGGTATTACCACGTTCATGAGAAATTGTTTAACAAACTTTGGGGGGCATTCTCTCGTTTAACCCCTTGTGAAAATGAAAAATTTGGTGAAAACGTGCCCATTCTATTAATTTTACATTGACACATCCCAATGTTAATCAAATCTGTGAAAAGGCTGCTGGTTCAAAATGCTCACTATACTCCTTGATGAATTCTGTGAGGGGTGTAGTTTCCAAAATGGGGTCCGTTTTGGGGGGTTTCCTTTATACTGGTACTTTAGGGGCTCTGCAAATGGAACCTGAAAACTATTGTAGCAAAATCTGCTTTTCAAACACCCAGTGTCGCTCCTTCCCTTCCGTGCGCTACTGTGAGCCCAAAAATCAGGTTACACCTACATGTGGGGCATTTCTGTGCTCGGGAGAAATTGCACAACAAACTGTCAGATGTGTTTTCTCCCTTAACCCTTTGTCAATGTGATAATTTTAGGGCTAAATGAATGTATTATTGAAAAAAAAAAAATGAAATGTCTAAATCTCACCTCCATATTGTTTTAATTTCTGTGTCATGCTTAAAGAGTTAACAAACTTCCCAAATACCGTTTTAAATGATGTGATGGGCGCGGTTTTAAAAATGGGAGTTTCTAATATATAGACCTTTATAATCTCTGTCAGAACTGAAGGAGTCCCTAAAAATTAGTATGGGAAATTTTCTTATAAATCTGGAAAATCGCTGTTACACTTGTAAGCCTCGTAACGTAAAAAATACATTAAAGGACAATTAAAAGATGTTGCCAATATAAAGCAGATACAATATCATGTAATGCATATGACACGTGTCGCTCACGAGTAGGGTTGAGCGATCGGGATTGGATTCTGATCGGCGATCGAGTAAATTTCACGATCGCGATCGGAATTCCGACCCGATCTTTTTCAGCAGGATCGAGATCGAAGGTAATCTCAAGATCAGCTCAACCCTAAAAGTGACTTTTCCCATAATGAAGCATTGACTAGGGTTGAAGATCAGATTCCGATCGGTGATCGAGCAAATTTCACGATCGAGATCGGCTGGAAAATTATCCGAAATCGGATTTTGAAATCTCAAGATGGAATCAACCCTAAAAGTGACTTTTCCCATAGAGAAGCATTGACTAGGGTTGAGCGATTGGGATTAGGAAAGATCGGATCCCGATCAGTGATCGAGCAAATTTGGAAAAGGGGCAATATACCGTTTTGGAGTCAGTAAAGAGGGGCGTTATACCATTTAGGGGTTGGGACGCTTGCTATAGGGTCAAGCCTTTCCTAAGTTGCACCCAAGTGGGAAGTTAAGGAATCTCAAGATCGGCTCAACCCCACTCACGAGGAATCGTCTGCTCAATTATAGAGACCTCATCTAAGATAATGCAAAGTGTGAAACATCCCAGTCATGAACCAGAAAGCTCAGGAAGGACAGAGGAGCTATTAACCATTTCATGACTCCTAGCTCTTCTACATCCAGACAATGTGGCTCCAATGTCTCCCCTCCCCCATACTATGTACATTGTGTGATATCTGATATGTAATAGAGATCTTACCTTACTGTATGAATGGTCACCAGCTGTATACCCAATGGGGAGATTCTCTATTATATATCCCTGTGTGTCCCCCGCCCCGAGCGGTCAGTGGAGTGGATTGGTCAGCGGATATTGGTGAGCCGCCCGGCCTTATGTACATAAAATGGAATCATTATACAGTGTAAAACTCTAATCTTTCTAATAAACGATCTCCACAGCTGCGCTCCGAAACCTCATGTCCTCATGGGAGGTCCTTCAGCCGGTGCTTATCTTTACTGCTTTGCCCCTACCTGTTGTTGGAAGCCTTTCAGAAAATCCCGCAGAGTTTGCAATATGTTGCGATCGGTGATCCCTGTGTGTTACCTCCAACATTATCTGCAGTTTTTATAGTTATATAGTTGCTTAGTAAAATTGATGATCTGGAAATTACAGTTCCAAAGAAGTTTGATATGAAGCAGGTTCCGTGTTTGCGCTCTGTGTCTTACTTGTGTACCTTGGCTTCACCTAGTTTATAGTAAACTGGATTTCTACACAATTTAGATGTGATTATTCACAAGAACGAAACGTATCATGTCCATCACTTGTATGTTCCCCCTATAGTACTGACCTGAACAGGATGTTGATGGGCAAACCGTTTCATTCTTCGTCTGGTTTTACCTGAATATTCCAAATTGTTTGGTTTTTAACAATATTGAATAAATGGAGATGCCCAGGAGCTACCAGACAACTTTGTGTGTCCTGATGCCCAAACACTGGAGCATCCGCCATCTCCTGTCGATTTTGTGGTTGTGGACCTGCAATAAGCATTTCCCGTCCTCAGTGATGATGAAGAGACACAGTTGCCATCAGGGCAGGCTGTTGTCAAGTGCAGTGTGCAGGAGGAGGAGCAGACTGAGGAATTGGCAGAGGACGTGGTGGACGACGAGGACACTGATCCGACCTGGACAGGGGTGATGTCTAGCGGGGAGAGCAGTGTAGATCAGGAGGCAAGCGCAGCACCAAAAAAGGTGGCTAGAGGCAGAGGCATGTCCAAAGGCAAAGTCAGCTGCTTCACAGAAGCCAGGCCAGAGCCAGCAAGGCCCAAGATGTTCCCTGTACTAGCCACTCGAGAAAAACTCCCCCATCAAGGCCACGTTCCTCGATGGTGCGGAGATTTTTCAACGTATGTGCGGAGGACAAACTGAGTGCAGTTTGCACACTGCAACTCAAAACTGAGTAGGGGCTCTGAGAAGAGCAACCTGACCACCTCAGGCATGTGCCATCATTTGGAAGCCAAGCACAGAGCGCAAATGCAGGACAATCGTCCGGTTTTGTCGCCACTGCCTCTCCCACTGTTTCCAGTGCTGGCGCTGCAGTCCAGATCACCAGCCAGGACACCTCCACATTTGCCTCTGCCAGTTTGGGGACTTCACCCTCTCCATCTCCCAGGCATTTGATTGCAGGCAGAACTACAGCGCAAGCCACCCACATGCCCAAGCCTTAAATGGCCACATCTCCAAATTCCTGGCCCAGGAGATGTTGCCGTTCCGGCTTGTGGAGACTCAGGCCTTCTGTGACCTGATGGCAGCTGCGGCACCTCGCTATGCTGTCCTTAGCCGTCACTACTTCTCCCAGTGTGCCGTCCCCGCATTGCACCAGCACGTGTCCCATAACATCAGGCGGGCCCTGAGTTCCGCGCTTTGTGTAACATCTCTGCCTGTTCGGGCCTCTGCGCCGCCCTCTGCTCGCATGCTGCGGCGCCGGAGGCGTGTGCAGTTTGACAATCTGCTTAAGGTTTTTAGTTGCACTGTGTGAACACGGCTCTAGTCCTTAATTGGATTTGCACCACACCCGTCTTCTGCCAAGGTTGCCTCTGTTCATTAAGTGGTTAATCTGTCTTGCCTGTGATTGACAGCTTTTCTTCCTGTCAGGTTCTGGGCGGGTTCTTCCTTCCCTATTTAGTCTTGGCTCACAGTCACACTGTGCCGGTTATTGCCCTTGCTTTCTGGTATCGCTTGCTGTTATTTACTTGTATGCTTATCCTTGACCTCTGGCTTTCCTACTGACAATTCTTTTGGACTCTGATTTGGCACTGCATCGCTCTCTTGTTACCGAACCCTGGCTACCTGACCTCCCTCTTGTACGTCTTGTCTGCGTTTTGTGTTTCACGTATTCAGGGAGGGATTGTCCTCGTGGTTGTCGCCTATTACCTAGGATAGGGTCTGGCAATAGGAAGGGAAAGCGGGGGGCTTCAGTTTAGGGCTCACTGTCCCTTGTGCCCCTCCCTCCAGGGTTCACCAGCAGCTTCTGGGGAATTATCATCTGGCTATTCCCTAACACTTTGCCTATACTTATTGGGTCTCCAAGTTGGATTTGTGGCTGGAACTGGCGCTTTACTCTTTGGAGGTCCTTTCCTATCCTGCCGCCAGCGTGCTATCTGAAAGGGTCTTCAGCGCAGCTGGTGGCATCATCACCCATAAGCGCAGCCGTCTGTCAGCTGACAGTGCTGACCGGCTGATGCTGATCAAAATGAACAGCCAATGGATTAACCCAGGATTTGCATCTCCACCACTGTAAAGCACCCCAACATGAAATTCCATGCTTCTGCTCCAGCTCACCAGTTCATCCTCCTCCTTCTCCTCCTATTATGCTCCTACAATCCTCAACTCATCCCAAGAGCCTAATACTCTGCTGCTACAAGGCTCACCTCACCCCAAGGGCCTGAAGCTAAGTTTTGGAGGGCTCACGCCAAGGGTCTGAAAAGTAATTTTTATATGGTTCAGCTTAAGGGCCTGTAACTTAATTTGGAAGGGCTCACATGAAGGGCCAGAAAATTAATTTTTGGAGGTCTCACTACATCACACACATATACAATGACAGTTAAGGGTATGGGCTGTTTGATTTCCCCCTTGCCTATGCCATCAGTGGTTTTCCTGGGCAATGTGATAGTAAAGGGGTGCATGCTAATGTTTTTTTAGCTTAAAATTTGTCTTTCTATCCATACTAATGTAGAGGAAAAGGTTTCCAAGTATTTTTCCACTTTCCATAGAGGTTCTATTGAGTTTGGAGTGTGTAGTTGTTAGGCTGTGATAGTGGGGTAATACTGGGACTTGGGCATGTTAGATGCCCCCAGACATGCTTCCCCTGCTGTCCTAGTTGCATTGCACAGGTGTTGTCATCATTTCCTGAGGTGTCATAGTGGATTTGGTGACTCCAATTGGTCTAATTTTGGTTTCCCCTGAAATGAGCATGTTTTTCCCATAGACTATAATGGGATTCAATAGTGGAGTATTGAGGCCTACTCGAATCGAATTTCAAATTTTCGAATATTTCACTACTCGCTCATCTCTATTGTCCCTACTGTGACATATGGAGGAGGCTCTGTTATGTTCTGGGGTTGCTTTGCTCCATCTGGCACAGGGGGTTTTGTATCTGTGCAGGGTACAATGACATCTCAAGACTATCAAGGGATTGTAGAGAGAAATGTGCTGCCCAGTGTCAGAAAGCTTGGTCTCAGTCGCAGGTCATGGGTTTTGCAGCAGGATAATGACCCAAACACACAGCTAAAAACACCCAAGAATGGCTAAGAGGAGAACATCGGACTATTCTGCAGTGGCCTTCTGTGAGCCCGCACCTAAATCCTATTGGAAGGAGCTGAAACATGGCGTCTGGACAAGGCCCCTTCACACCCGAGACAACCGGAGCAGTTTGCTCATAAGAAGTGGCCCAAATCCCTGCAGAGAGGTGCAGAAGTCACATTGACAGTTACAGGAATGGTCTGATCGCAGCGATCGCCTCAAAAGGTTCTGCAACAAAATATTAAGGGTCCATTCACACAGAGTTTCCATGCATGGATTCTGATGAAGAATTTGCATCAGAATCCGCACGGGAAAAAAAACCTCCCATTGAATAAGAAATGATCAAAAGCGATAGACATCCCCCCAAAGTGGAATAATTAAAAATTACACCTATCCCTGCAAAAAAACAGATGCCCTTTGAATCCCTGTACACAGAAATATAACATAGTTACGGGTGGTAAAATATGGCGATTTTTAGAAAAAAAAAACATTTTTTGCAAAGTTTTAGATTTTTGTGAAGGGGTTAAAATGTAAATAAAACTATATAAGTTTGGTATTCCTGGAACCGTACCGAAACAGAGAATACCGGTCACATGTCATTTTGGGTGCCTAGTTAACGCCGTAAAAACGAAGACCATAAGAAATTTGCACAAATACGCTTTTTCTCCCACGACTGCGCAGCACAGAGCAGTGCCGGAACTATTGCACGCGCTGCCAAAGTCAGAAAAGAGGGAGGAGCTAGGGCAACATGGTGGCTCAGTGGTTAGCACCGCAGCCTTGCAGCGCTGGAGTCCTGGGTTCGAATCCTGCCAGGAACAACATTTGCAAAAATTTGGAGCTTGTCCAACCCCTAAATTTTTGTGGCCTACCACCCACAAATTATTATTATACTCTGGGGAGTCTTCATACTGCGGAGTATAATGAATGGAGGCCAATAATGACCCCAACATGACTCACAAGACCTCTGAGGCGCAATTACAGGCTTGTGATGTCATTGTAGAGGCCCAAAGACCAGCACCGCAGCCCAGGAGAGATGAGTAACACGCTTTTTTTTATGTTTGATCCCCTCTTCTAGGCTTCTGTTCATTATACTTTGGGGTTGGATGTGCCCCCAGACTATAATAAAGGCAGTTTTGCTTTGGACATATTCGGTTCGAACAAAATCTCCATGAGATGAATCTTGCAAGGTTTGCCCAACAAATACTCCAAGTGCCATGGCCCTACTTAAAAAATTCCCACTTCTGCCCATGGTCGCCTCTGTATCTCCTTTCAGCCTCTAGAAGAGACCCCTGGAGAACTTAATGGGGAGCAAGGATTGGTGGGTAAATAGGGGCCATTATCTGCTGGACCCCCTAAGGCCACGGGTCACATAGTAGCCACTATGCATGCTATAGTCCTAGTTCCACCACCGGCTATTGCAAATCCTGAATGTTGACATTGTTGTCAGTTTGTGTCCTGCTTCTATTCCTTATAGCTACACATATAGGGATGTATAGCTAGGAGCCCGGACTGGTCAGGTGATTGGTCAGGTGACCCCTGGATCCTCCATATATAATCACCTTCACCTTCTCCAGTCTCATTCACTTGGTCCAAGCAAGCAAGGAAGGTCCAGCCAAACAGGTGGGAGAAGTCCTTTCTATATACTAATGTTTAGATGCAGCAGAGCTAAGCTTATGTCCTTAAAGGGGTTGTGCAGGAATTATATTAAGGACAGGGGCAGTTGGGTGTATAATCCTGTTCCTCTAACCTTACTTCTCCGTTGTACTGTCTCCTTTCCCTCCCATGCTGGGACTACTGGGCCAAAAGCTGAGGCTGACATGACCGCTTAGACCTCATATGTCAAACACAAGGCCCGGGGGCCATATCTTGTGCCTTGTAGCCAGTGGTGCCTGATGGCATAGACTAGGGGGCGACATTCTTTCCAATCGGCTGCTACCTTTTGGACTATTGCAATAGATGGGGGCTGATATTTTACTCTCCTGTCCATGTTGGCCTCTAGGATTTTTTATTTTTTTTATTTTTATTACCTGATGTAGTGTTTGCAAAAAAACTGCATAAAAAAAAAACTCCTTGTGTATTGAAGTTTTCAGGTCTACACAGTGTGCTGGAGCAAAAAAAAAAATCTTTTTTTTTTTTTTTTTTTCCAGCCTGCAAATTTTGTGAACATAGCCTTAGTTTTATAAAAAAAAATATAAAAAATGAAAAAATCATACCATGCCACAAAGTAACAGTAGAAATATTTCCTTTAATGCAAGCTTGCCAATACTCAAGAAACAAACACAAATTTGATACTTTGATATAAGAAAAATTAAAAAAAAAATTTCAAGACTTTTTTTTTTTTTTTTGGTGTGGACACAATACAAGATAAATACTATATAGTGCACCACTAAGTAAATGTACTAAAAAATATAGACCAATAAATTAGGTGTAAAATTAGACCCTCTTAGTAAATACGTCTCATCGTCCAGGAGGAACGTTTGAGTTTGTTGGTCACGCATGGACATGGCGGCGGCACAGCTTGGACATGTTACTCCACAGCGATATTGGGTGTTTAGTCATCCAGCTGGCGTCATGGAGCCCCTGCTTGCAACAGCTCGGTCTTCTAGTCCAGTGGTCACCACTCGCTGAGATGGCTCCATCCACTGACAAATTTGGCCGCCCACCAGATCCACTCGGGGTTGACACTCTCCATAGAACAAACCACAACAGATACATTTGCCCGAAACCTACAACCACACAGGCCAACCTCCATGTTTCAACCTTGACCATATCTCATGGCCTCATTATGGATAGTCTGGTGGCTGTGAGACGCCAAGGACATAGAACATGACGCTAACGCCACCAATGTCTGTTACTACGTGGGTGTTATTATGTTACAAGTCTATTATATTGCTCTTTAGGTGTCTTATTGATTTCTTATATAAAGTTATGAAGTCTAAGACTGTCGATAAGGAGCCGGCGCCAGGCGGTGGGAGAGCTCCATGATTCTTATACAGGATGATAAATTGTGCTGTTGGGTCAATATTTATCTAGAGGGGAGATCGAAACGTTCATCTTGTTTTATTGATCTTTAAGTAATTTCCTTGTCTTGCAGCTTTCTGAATAGCCATGTTCTTAGTCACCTTCATCCTCTTGTGGATTTCCGTGTCGTGCAGCTCGGCTAAATGTGAGTGTCATGATACCTACAGAATACTAGCCCATGTGACCAGCAAAATTCAGTAGGTTTTTCCATAAGACTTCTTATAACCAGATCCTATTGCTCCCCAACTCCCTGGTTAATAGATGCCAACGGTTGTGGATAGACGGGTCAGTGCTCTCTTCCAATAGGATTCTATTGGTGGTCCCACTTGGTTTAGGGAGGCCCCCGAATGGTTCAGGTGGCGGTCTTTATATTATGGAGGGTGGGTTCATACTTGCACCCGGTCTCTACTTTCAGGTTTCCATTTTCTGCCCAAGAATCTGGACAGGAGGCGGAAATTGGCAGTCACTTTTCAAACCCATTTACTTGAATGGGCCTGCAAAGTGAGTGAGCGTTTTGTGGTCTCCACGGCAAAACCGTTTTTTTTAACCGGACACAGGTAGACATGCAGGACTTTGTATCTGGTTAAAAAAAAGTTTCACCGCAGAGACCACAAAACACTCACGAGCGGACACTGTCTGCCGGGTTTCCGTCTCCTGTCAGCAGAAGACGGAAACCAGAGACCGGGCCGCAGATGTGAACCTGCCCTTACAAAAAAATGTTGACGCTCCAGTCCAATTTGGATCAAATCACATTTGACCTGAATTTTCCAAAAGTTTCAGGTCAAGACTTTCTTGAGGTTTGTCACCCACAAATTAGTGGGAGCCCAAAGAAGGTGCGAAAACATAATAAAAACTTACCTTGCCACACCTCTTCTGGACTCCTTCTTGGTGGTCTTCTGGGTGACCTCACCGGTCATCAGTGGACTACTGATTGAGACTCAGCAGTCATGTGGGATGTTAAGATATCACCACACTTGTGTTAAAGCATCATGACGTCCATGTGGCCCAATCTGACCATTGATGCCCAATCACAGGCCTCAGGGGCTCTTTTGGGCATGTGACTTCAGCTAGGAGGTCCAAAGAGGACTAAATAGAGTGCTGCAGAGGTGAGTGGTTTTCACAACTCCACTGGGAGCATTTGAGCTGAAACTAGAGGTAGACGAACCCACAAAAATTCTGTGACTCTCACGAGGTTTGCCTACCTCTTAAGTATGATGGTTATTCCCATTCTTGGCCACTCTGTTACAAGTCTTGGCCAACCCATTGTCGCCCAAGTGCCATCACTATGGGTCAGCCATGACTATGTAATGTGGTGGCTCGTCCTACTCTCCACACTCCGTTCCACCTAACCTTAGATATCACCACAGATCGGATCCCGATCGGATCCCGATCTGCAATCGAGCAAATTTCATGATTGGGATCAGCTGGAAAATGATCGGAAATCGGATTTTAAAATCAATCCTGAAATCTCAACCCTAGTAGACCCCCCCCATATATAATATTACAATAGTTCATTGGTAATTTGTCTTTGTTTCTTACAGTACAAAATGCTGCACTTCGCGGCCTGGCAACACATTCTACAAACATGGGTGGGCTCAGTTTCGGCATCCATGCTATAGACGGAAATACGGACCCACTCTATAAACATGGATCATGTTTTTCCTCTCAATATGAGTACTCCCCCTGGTGGAGAGTGGATTTACTGGAAACCTATAGAATTTCACAAATAACCATCACCAACCGTGGGGATTGCTGCAACGAGTACATCGACGGAGCCGAAATTCTCATTGGAGACTCGCTGGCCAATAATGGGAATAACAACCCAAGGTATATGGTATATCTCATATTTTAATGTTCAGGTCTTCTACTGCTCATGATTTTTGGATGTGATCATTTGTAGATTTTGGGTCAAATTTGAAAGATGTGTCAATCTGCTGAATCCTGGAGTGTTCGTAGAACTCCATCTTTCCACCTCAGGCATGATTGTGGCCATTGACTAGGATTGTGTCACCTGGTGCTTAGTCATCTCTGACCACTGTTGGACTTGGTCCAGAGCACCCAAGAATCAACTGGTGGCCTGATGCGTATCAGATTATTTCAGAAGGCTAAAGATTATGTTGAAATGAGCCACCTATTGAAGCTCTAGCCATGACTTTGACCTCAGTGAACTTTTCTCTTCAGTCCATAAGAGCCATGGCAAAGTACTTGTCTATCAACAGTGTAGACTGGTCCATCAGAACTCCTGAGGATCCTCTGGTGGAAAAAAACTCAAATTTGATGGTCCCTTTCCAACAGTTTGTTGGACGGTCATCCCCCAGAATAACTATCTGGTGGGCTAAAGGAACATCAGTCCTAGACTGCGTCACACCAATGGGCTATAGCGGATACTCTGTTAACTATATATAGATAGATGATACAAAGTGGAGGGCATATCCTCTAGGGTCTCTACTACCTTGGAGACCTAGTGGGTTGTCATCTACCATTTGTAAAGCTTATTGGGCAAGCATGCATGGGGCTCGATGTTTTAGTCTAAGGGTGCATGCACACTACGTAACGCCGGGCGTGTATGAGAGTCGTACACGCCGGCGTTACAGCAGGGCTGCCGAACACTTCCCATTCACTTCAATGGGAGCGCTCGTAAACGCCGCTGTTACGAGCGCTCCCATTGAAGTGAATGGGAAGTGTTCGGCAGTCTGCTGTAATGCCGGCGTGTACGGCTGTGATACACGCCCGGCGTTACTCAGTGTGCATGCACCCTAAGGCATTATATGTTTTACAATAAGCCACACACGGGCTTCAATGGAGAAGGCCATGTGGTCTAGGACCAATAATGGAATAGAACTTCCCAACAACGTCATCCAGCTCGAAGTCTTAACAAGAAACTCTTGAACTTTAATGTTGTCCCACAACCGGCCCTCCTGAACCAGCCGATCTTGTTCCTCTGCATTGTCCCACATAATAACTCATATATTGCCTTTCCACAGATGTGCAAAACTTTCAGCCATGCCTCTGGGCACTACACAAGACATTCTCTGCCCGGAAATGGAGGGGCGATACGTAAACATCCTCTTGCCTGAAAAAACGCAATTTCTCACTTTCTGTGAAGTTCAGGTCTTCGGCGTTCCTGCCAATCCTCATCATTGCTAAAGTAATAAGGAATCCGACTAAGAAGCAATGACACCTGAAGAAACATTCCTACAAGGATTAAGATACGAATCCTCAAAATTCAGCTTTGGTTGTAGTGAATCCCAATTCTCATAGCTCATCATCCTAAAGTCACAGGGGTTCTGGAAGCGGAGATATGAGGTGCTGTTTGTTTGAGACCTCACACTGCTAGCTGTACACACTGGCTAAACCCACCCATAGTGGTAGTATCAGCCAGGTATATAATATGTATGGGGGGTTTCTGCCACTCTCCACACACCACAGATGTTGGGTCACAGCACATCTTGCCTGTTGAATCTTATAGAAGCCCTCCCTCTCTGAAAATGAGCGTGTAGTAAATGTTACTATATAACTTTCTCACAACTTATTGTGAAGTTATGTGCTCCCAGCCTTAGCACTGAGCTCCTCTCCTCTGAATATTGCCATCCTGTCCATACAGAGAACCCGAACTCGTCTATTGGAACCTCAATGTGAAACGCTGTGTGGATCAGAGGAGTAGAGGGGAGGTCGGTGCTCCAGAGGGAAGCACATAACTTCACAAAAAGCTGTCACTAAGTTATTAAGTGACATTACAACACGTACAGGCTCATTTTCAAACAGGAGAACAAGTACTTGAATGCTTCTAACCATGTCCAGTCCTGTTTCCATGGGATATAAGACGCTCCTGACTGTGGCTTATTCCTCTCTACCTATTGAAAACACACGAATGCTCAGCGGAGTCAGGAATCAAATGGAATTAGTGATCGAGAAAGATTACAGAAACGCTACAGTAGGTGGCACTTGCCCAACAGCTTCTCATATCTCAGCTTCCTGGACCTCTGTCACATGGGTGAGGAAATGTTTTGATTTGAGGTGTGTTGAACTTTACAAAAAAAAATTAAATTGGTTAAAACTTGTCCTCACATATAACTTGTCTGAGGTCTAGTGTCTTATTTTATGGGGACTGGTGTCTATATTAATTTGGATGGTCTGGGGTCTTAAGGTTATCTAGGGTCTTATTTTAGGGGGTCTGGGGGTCTTAAGCTAATCTGGTCTGGGGTCTGTATTTATATATAGGTGTATTACTTTTGGGGACTGTAGTAGCTTATGGAATCCAGTTTTTCAAGGGTCTGTATTAGTCTAGGGTTTCTGGTTTGGGGACTGAATTAGTTTACGCAGGGAGAAATGAAGAAGTCCCACCAGTGCAACCTCTATTGTATAGCCAAGTCCTCCAGAGCCCCAATTACTACCTGTGCAGCAGGGTGCTAGCAGTCTGTCGATTGTCTCCCCTGCTGCTGTATATAACACGACTGACTCTACTCTGACTACAATTTTATAGTATAGCGCAGAGTCCGTCTTGTGACAGAGTTGGCGTGGCAGCAGGGAGACAGCGGACACACTTCGGGCCTCCCCTGCTGTACTCTAAGGTAATAACTGGAGCTCCTGGGGTCCTGGCTATACTGTATATTATAAATAAAGCTTATCTGTAGAGGTGTAGCTAGTGAGGGGGCAGCTGCTCTGGGGCCTCTGACTCTGAAGAGGGGGTGTCACCATTAATGCTTTACTTTTAACTAGATTGGTGTCTGCAGACATCATTCTAGTTAAAACTTATTCTATCTTGTAAACCGCAAGCCACTTCTCTACCACTTTACGGTCACTGTATAGTGATAGTGATATAACGAAGTTCGGGGCCCACTTGGACATGGTTGCCCCTTCCGTGTACTCATTCTCTAGCTCATGTGGGGGGAAAAGTGAGGAACATGTTATAAAGAAGCTGCACCCGGGACCTTTACTGCTCGTCATTCTTAGCCTGGTTCGAACCGAATATTCCAAATTGTTTGGTTTTGAACAATGCTGAAACAATGGCGATTCATCTCAGACTGACTGTCAATAGACAGTGGTAGGTGGACACATTACAGGGCTGATGTCACTTACAGTATATAAGGTGCTGTGGGCTGGGACATGAGGCATTTCATTGATGATGGAAGAAGGGAATATTCAGTGATATTCATAACTGTATACTCCATTAATGTCTAAAAAAAACTACAGGTAAACGCCTTATTCCCCCAATAAAGGGTAATTTTTGGAGTGTAAAGGTGAGTGTCAGTGCATGGTATGGTTAAACTGAGTTTGTATCCTCTGCTCACCATTCAGTTTTCTATAGACATACAATGTAATATTCATTTTGACATAACTGCATTTGCCTTAGAGAGCTAGAAATTATATAAATGGCGTCCTAGGGTGCCTAAGAGTATTCTATACTGTTTTATAGATGGGTTCCTAGGAGCCCTAAGAGTATTCTACACTATGCTTTAAGACAATTTAAACTATGGATTGTACCTAACTTGTTTGACCTGGAACTAATCTTGGACCTGAACCTAAAATGAAATAAATCTTGAGAGGTTTGCCCCATCTCTAGTCTTTACCTAGCAGTTTGTAAGGGGCGTAACTATAGATAGATGAAGCTCTGAAGTATGAAGAACTACATGGAAGAGAAAAGGGTAACAATGTTCTGACCTTGTGACTTTCAGGCTCCATATCGCACCATCCAATACAGCTTGGAATGTGAGACTCCCATCATTATATAGACAACCATCTTGGCTATCTCAGACATAAATTTGACTTGCAACTTTTTAGCATATGTCTAGCTATCCAGATGTATGTCATGTAACTGCATTGTTACTGTTTTGCTCCTATCTAAATTTTAATTTGACTTTCAACACTGCCTGAATCCTTCTGGGTTCTCGATAAGATTCAAGAATGTCTCGACAGAAATCTGATCCCAGGTCTCTGCTACACGTTTCCAATGTACAGTATGTGCATACTAGTTGACTCACTTGGGTGCGAATACAGCCTTTTCTTCAACTCTACCCACAAGTGTTGAGTTGAAGTCTTGAGACTGTCGGGGCCCTCTTCTTCATTGTTACTGGACCATTTCTTTGCTTCAGGTTTTTGTCCAGTGTGAATCCCCCAGATTCCTTGCTTATGTATGGTGAGTGAGGGCACAACATACAGTGTTGGCCAAAAGTATTGGCACCCCTGCAATTCTTTCAGATAATACTCAGTGTCTTCCAGAAAATGATTGCAATCACAAATTCTTTGGTATTATCTTCATTTAATTTGTCTTCAATGGAAAACAACAAAAAGAATTGTCAAAAAGCCAAACTGGTTATAATTCCACACAAAACATAAAAAGGGGGTGGACAAAAGTGTTGGCACTGAATGAAAAATCATGTGATGCTTCTCTAATTTGTATAATTAACAGCACCTGTTACTTACCTGAGGCACCTAACAGGTGGTGGCAATAACTAAATCACACTTGCAGCCAGTTGAAATGGATTAAAGTTGACTCCACCTCTGTCCTGTGTCCTTGTGTGACCACATTGAGCATGGAGAAAAGAAAGAAGACCAAAGAACTGTCTGAGGACTTGAGAAGCAAAATTCTGAGGAAGCATGAGCAATCTCAAGGCTACAAGTCCATCTCCAAAGACCTGAATGTTCCTGTGTCTACCGTGCACAGTGTCATCAAGAAGTGTAAAGCCCATGGCACTGTGGCTAACCTCCCTAGATGTGGACAGAAAAGAAAAATTGACGAGAGATTTCAACGCAAGATTGTGCGGATGGTGGATAAAGAACCTCGACTAACATCCAAACAAGTTCAAGCTGCCCTGCAGTCTGAGGGTACAACAGTGTCACCCCGTACTATCCAGTGTCAGCGTCTGAATGAAAAGGGACTGTATGGTAGGAGACCCAGGAAGACCCCACTTCTTACCCACAGACATAAAGCCAGGCTGGAGTTTGCCAAAACTTACCTGAGAAAGCCAAAACCGTTCTGGAAGAATGTTCTCTGGTCAGAGGAGACAAAAGTAGGAAAAGGCCTCAACATAGAGATTACAGGGAAAAAGAGGCCTTCAAAGAAAAGAAGACGCCCCCTACAGTCAGACATGGCGGAGGTCCCTGATGTTTTGGGGTTGCTTTGCTGCCTCTGGCACTGGACTGCTTGACCGTGTGCAGGGCATTATGAAGTCTGAAGACGACCAACACATTGTGCAGCATCATGTAGGGCCCAGTGTGAGAAAGCGGGGTCTCCCTCAGAGGTCAGGGGTCTTCCAGCAGGACAAGGACCCAAAACACACTTCAGGTCAGCACTAGAAAATGGTGGTGAGAGAAAGCCCTGGAGACTTGTAAAGTGGCAGCAATGAGTCCAGCCCTGAATCCCATAGAACACCTGTGGGGGAGGGGGAGAGATCTCTTGGGGGCAGTTTGGAGAAGGCCCCCTTCACATCTCAGGGGGGACCGCGAGCAGTTTGCCAAAGAAGAAGGGTCTAAGATTCCAGCAGAGCCTTGTAAGAAACTCATTGCTGGTTAGCAGAAGCGGTTGTGCGCAGTTATTGTGTCTAAAGGTTGTGCTACCAAGTATTAGGCTGAGGGCGCCAATACTTCTGTCCGCACCAGTTCTGGAGTTTTGTGTAAAATGATCAATGATGTGACTTTTTTTTCATTTTCTTTTGTGTTTTTTCATTGCAAGCAAAATAAATGAAGATATTACCAAAGAGTTTGTGCTTGTAATCATTATCTGGGGGACACCGAGGATTATCTGACAGAATTGCAGGGGGGCCAATACTTTTGGCCAACACAGTATATACACCCCTGGTGCACCTCGAAAAACAGTTCACTGTCTTCAGGTTTCCATGACTGTACACAATAGGGTATATAAGGCTGCACAATTGAGCGACTCGCCTATGACAAATGTATGCATGCTGCAACACTGCATGATGTCACCATCCTCTTCCACATAGCGAATACAAGTGTGGACACTTGGAAAAGGGAGCCGGCAACATCGCATGCAGCAGTCACACTCCGGTCCCCTATTCATTGTATATAGGAGCAATGAGATTAGGAAATATCCCCAAAGAGAAAAAAATACCCCAAATAAATAGCAACCCAGCCATTTTTCTTCATTGCTGTAGGTCAGTTAAAGGGGCAGGGCGCTGTGGATGACACTGTTACACAAGGTCACATACACACAGCTTTACTCCAGGTCTCCATAACAATCGCAGGTTTTTCACTGATATCCGAAATGAGATACACATGATTGCATGATGCTTATGGACATACACACAGGAAATATACAAAATACACCAGTGTAAAACTGGACAATTGTTATGGGGCCACTACACAAACAAAAAACAGAATATACCCGTGTGAAGCCGGGTCCTCCTGCTAGTATATTATATACAAATATATTATATACTGATATGCAGGGATGGCTCCAGGTTTTTATGGGCCCTTGGGTGACACAGCCTCAGTGGGACCCTTTGTGGAGGAGGTGGGGGAGTCGGGACACTGCACGTTGCAAATGAAGTGAGTGACGTCATGCAGGAGTGTGGCGTCACCAACACCATACCTCCCAACTTTTGAAGAAAAGCCGCAGCAAATTTAGCTCTGCCCACTTTTATGTTGACTCCGTCCATTTTCATTCATTTTTCGTGTGCTCCCACACAGTATAATCCTCCTGCAGACACCCGTAAATTATATGCCCTCCTCCATCTCTCCCCCAGTTTCATATACACCCTTCCTCTGCCCCCAGTTTCATGTCCCCACTCCATCTCTGTCCCCAGTTTCATGCCGTTCTCCCCCCTTCATCTGCCCCAGTGTCATGTCCCCCTGTCTCTGCCCCAGTGTCATGCCGTCCCCCCTTCATCTGCCCCAGTGTCATGCCGTTCTCTCCCCCAACTGCCCCAGTGTCATGCCATTCTCCCGCCCCCTCATCTGCCCCAGTGTCATGCCATTCCCCCCTTCATCTGCCCCAGTGTCATGCCGTTCTCTCCCCCATCTGCCCCAGTGTCATGCCATTCTCCCCTCCCTTCATCTGCCCCAGTGTCATGCCATTCCCCCCCCTCATCTGCCCCAATGTCATGCCGTTCCCCCTCCTCATCTGCCCCAGTGTCATGCCATTCCCCCCTCATCTGCCCCAGTGTCATGCCTTTCCCCCCCTTCATCTGCCCCAGTGTCATGCCATTCTCCCCCCCCATCTGCCCCAATGTCATGCCGTTCCCCCTCCTCATCTGCCCCAGTGTCATGCCATTCCCCCCCTCATCTGCCCCAGTGCCATGCAATTCTCCCCTCCCTTCATCTGCCCCAGTGTCATGTCGTTCCCCCTTCATCTGCCCTAGTGTCATGCCGTTCTCCCCATTCATTGCCCCAGTGTCATGCTGTTCTCCCCCCCTCATCTGCCCCAGTGTCATGCCGTCCCCCCCCTTCATTGCCCCAGTGTCATGCCGTTCCCCCCCTCCCCTTCATTTGCCCCCCAGTTTCATGGGCCCCCTTCATTATGTTTCACCTTAATGTTTAACACAAAAAACAAACACTTACACTCACCTTCCATCGCTCCCCCGCCGCTCCTCTCTCTGCTCTCACGCCATTCACATAGTGATTCACGATGTAACGTCATCATATCGCGCCTACACACGCCGCAGCGTTAAAGCAGGAGCTGAGCTGTCACAGCTCCTGCTTTAATCGCCTATGTATTCAGCTCATCGGCCGATGAGCTGAAATCGGGACAGGCTAGTGCTGGGGCGGGCAAGTGCGGGGGGGCCCAAGAGGCTCTGTGGGCCCTGGCACTTACCCGACTACGCCGTGTGCTGACGCCGGCCCTGCTGATATGATATAATCACTCTGACGTCTCCACCCGTCACTCATGATGAGCTAAGAATCTGATAATGTACAAATATTATTTTTCCCATGGTTCATTCCAGGGTGTATAAGACCCTCTTACCCTACTCCGGAGCTCTCCACAAGGAGAACGAATTCCATGAGATCATCCAGAAAGACGGGAACGACACAGCAAACATTATGTATGATGCAGCCTTTAATGGATGATATTCTACAGTTCTATATATCACTATCATGAATCATGACCATATTCTTATTATTTTTACGTCTTGACTATGTACATGGGTGATCATAAATTAGATCCCGTCCAAAGACCTCGACTTCACACAGTTGAAGAAAATCTTGTTTTCCGGTCAAAACGACATTGATGTATCTGCCAACCATATCGTTACATTGGAAGGTCAGAGTCCCTCCTGCTGGAATTGTTGTCACCAACGCACACCTGTAACAGGAAACCATAGGTTAGAGTCCTGCGCTACATCTATATGGAGATAGACAAGAGAGGACTGTCTTATTCAAAGTACCAGCTGGTCAAGTGCCCACCACCCAGGACCATCCTCTATCCCTCTTTCCCTTGTCTGAAGACGGATCAGGGAGCTTAGCTAAAATCTCACATTGTCTTTAGCTCTTGTTCCATCCACTCTGATAATAGGTGCATGGACGGCATGGCTGATTATGACAGGTCAGTGTAAGAGCTGTTCTGCGCATGCGCCGATTATCATAGTGAGGAATAAGCAATAAACAGAGCATACAAAAAAAAACAACAGAGGATAGATATGAAATGTAAAACATCCCCTAATCAGCTGGACAAGCCCTAACAGAGTTTGTGTCCTTACCATATGAGGAACCATACCGTGTTTCCCCAAAAATAAGACAGTGTTTTATATTAAATTGTCGCCCTAAATATAGGACCTGTCTTATTTTCGGGGGACATCTTTATTACAACCAGCAGTCATGCCGGCACTTCCGCGGCGGAGCGTCAGCATGACTGCCGGTTGTAGGTAGTGTAGTGTAGGGGAGGTGGGGAAGGTATTCAGGGAAACACGGTAGCAAACAAACAAAAGGTTAGCATGACACTTAATGATAAAAAGAGTAGAAACTAGACTGTAGTAGAAATTTTGCAAAAAATTGTTTTATTTAATATATCAACATCATTAGTAATATAAATAAAGGGACATACACGAAAGGGAATTACATGCACAGTAACCACCGGTCAGTAGAGAGCCAAGATGGAACAAATCCCTGTCTATGCTATGACACACCATAAAGGATGGACTATGAGTAGGGTTGAGCGATCGTGTTCGGAAAAGATCGGATTCCGATCGGTGATCGAGAAAATTTCACGATCCCGATCGGAATTCCAAACACAATCTTTTTAGGTGGGATTGAGATCGGTGATAATTTCCCACAATGCTTTGCTACTGGCCAACAATGTTAGCCTTCACACTGAGTATACGCTCCAATCATTCTGAGCGGACTGTATACTCAGTGTGAAGGCTCTGCTGCGGTTCCATAGGAATGAATGGAAGCAGCCGGCACACAGCCTTAACCCTCTGCGCGCCGGCTGCGTCCATTCATTCTAATGGGAGAGTAGCTAAAATCTCTACTAGCTACTTACCTGCAGAGATGGCTGGTCCGGTGCCCGGTGTTCTCGGTCTTCTTCGTTGCCCCTGCCTCCCAGGTTAGTGTTAAAGAGCTAAGAAGAAAGCAGGGCTTGTGGCTTAGGAGAATGTGGGCGGGTACTGGGAGGGGAAACATCACGTCTCCCCGCCCACACTTTCCTAACCCGCCCATACTCTCCTAACCTGGGAGGCAGGGGCAGCGAGACGAAGAAGAACGAGAACACCGGGCACCGGAGCAGCCATCTCTGCAGGTAAGTAGACACCAGGAGGGACTAAGTAGCCAGAGGATTAAAAAAAATCCTCTGGCTACTTAGTGATTAAAAAAAAAATCACTACACAGCGTGGATTCTAACAATTAAAGGGTTCAGTTGTTAGATTGCATGCTGTATAGTGAATAGGATTGATTTTAAAATCCGATCTCCAATTAATAAAAAGATCCCATTGACTTGCATTGGGATCGGAATTGGGATCGAGATCGGGTTCGAATGAAAAATGATCGGAAATCGGATTTCAAAATCGATCCTGAAAAGTCAAGATCGGCTCAACCCTAATTATGATTCTAATAAAATATAGTGCATTAGTACAGAGTCGATATAGTCCAAGGTGCTGTACCTCAAGGATATAAGTAATAGGAAGCACGAGTGCAGGAACAGTTTCAACAACACAAAACATGGAGTACAGCTATGCTCAGATAAGGGGACCCAATATCAGCATGTAAACATCCAAATAGGATATAATAAAGCTTACCCATGTTAATGGTGTAACAAGCGCACTAAGCAGGGAGAGACACCTACTGCCCAGAAACCCGGACGCAGCCCTGACGAAGGCTGTGTGCCGAAACGCGCATCCTGGTTTCCGGGCAGTAGGTGTCTCTCCTTGCTTACAACACTTTTGGACTATATCGACTCTGTACTAATGCACTATATTTTATCAGAATCCTAGTCCATCTTTTATGGTGTGTCATAGCATAGACAGGGATTTATTCATTTTTGGCTCTCTACTGTTTGCTACTATTATCATAGTGGTAAAGCAAGAGCTAAGAGACAGAAGAGTACAACAATCCATGGTTACACAGACTGGCTACAACATTCAGGACTGTTGATTTTCTAAGCAGAAGATCTTAAATAAGATACACTCCAAGGATTATCTACATACAAACAAACAGTTCTCACTCCAAAAGGGGTTATCCAAGATTTAGAGCAACTCCTGCTATGGTCAGGGCTCCTAGGAACCTATCTATAAAACATAGTGTAGAATACTCTTAGGGCTCCTAGGAACCTATCTATAAAACATAGTGTAGAATACTCTTAGGGCTCCTAGGAACCTATCTATAAAACATAGTGTAGAATACTGTCAGGACTCCTAGGAACCTATCTATAAAACATAGTGTAGAATACTCTTAGGGATCCTAGGAACCTATCTATGAAACATAGTGTAGAACACTGTCAGGACTCCTAGGAACCTATCTATAAAACATAGTGTAGAATACTCTTAGGACTCCTAGGAACCTATCTATGAAACATAGTGTAGAACACTGTCAGGACTCCTAGGAACCTATCTATGAAACATAGTGTAGAACACTGTCAGGACTCCTAGGAACCTATCTATGAAACATAGTGTAGAACACTGTCAGGACTCCTAGGAACCTATCTATAAAACATAGTGTAGAATATTCCACCAAGAAAATAGCAGGTCCGCACTCCTTGGGTTTGGTAAAAAATAACTTTTAATAAGCCATTAAAACTCACAAAACATAAACCAAAACATGAAAAGTTAGAAAAAACAAAACATGGTGCTTAAAACCACCAACGCGTTTCGAGGCTATATAGCCTAACTTTTCACGTTTTGGTTTATGTTTTGTGAGTTTTAATGGCTTATTAAAAGTTATTTTTTACCAAACCCAAGGAGTGCGGACCTGCTATTTTCTTGGTGGAATATTCAGATACGAAGACTGCCTCATTCAGTCCGGAGGCAAAAGGCCATGCACCCAGGGGATTTGGAGCATATTCATATGGTGAGATCTAAACTTTTTTTCATTTACTTGCATTTGTGAGATAGTGTAGAATACTCTTAGGGCTCCTAGGAACCTATCCATAATACAAAGTGTAGAATACTGTCAGGGCTCATATGGCCCTATCTACGCCATTTCTATAAGGACAACACAGCCAAAGTAATGTCAAAATGCCAATCTCTGCCCCCAGCTTCATGTCCCTCCATCTCTGCCCCCAGATTCATGTCCCCCCATCTCTGCCCCCAGTATCTTGTCCCCCCATCTCTGCCCCCAGTATGTTGTCCCCCCCCTTCTCTGCCCCCAGTTCACTTCATGTGCCCCCAGTGTCTTGCCCCCCATCTCTGCCCCCCAGTCTCATGTTCCCACATCCCTGCCCCCCCCCCCCCCCCCACATCGTCCCCCGTGTAGTAGCTCTCACCTTTGTCTCTCTCCTCTGCTCCCTCTGCTGGCTGCCTGCACACACTTCTCGTGCTGCTCCCTGTGGCGTTTATGTAGCAGAGCAGGCCCGGCATCATAGCAACCTGACGCCGGAGCTCGCTGTGCTTCATACAGGAGACAGACAGCAGCAGGGGGAACTGAAGCTGGGGACACCGACATGGGGACACCTCCTCCCCCCTGGGACATCCCCCCCAGGACACCCCCTTCCCCCGCTGCACTGACCTGTATGTGTAGTGTGGGGTGCAGCAGCCTCCTCTGCGATGTGTGTAGGCAGCGAGGTATAGCTGCAGCTCCGGGACCCTGTAGGCGGCCGCCATCTTCCTCACTGTGTCCCTGGTGAATTGGCACGCCCACATTGAGCCCCCAACCTATGGTGCCACAGTCCTGGCTCTATAGCGCGCCCACAGCCTGCCCTGCACCAATAGGAGGAGCGTGGACAGAGCAGAATGCCAGCTTGTACAGCCGAGCCCGGAGGGGTCTTTGGAGGGTGACGGTGGCGATTTGGGGTGAGTGACCCACATTTAAAGTAGCCTATTGCACTTTTGTGGGAAATATGTAGGTGTGTGTGAAATTTCCCGAAAATCCATTCAGCCGTTTGACTGTGATTGAGGAACAAACATCCAAACTCACAAACCCACAAACTCACAAACATTCACCTTTATAATATTAATAGGATAAGTGTATGTAGGACTCACACTCACCTTCGATTGTTGTTCCCATTGTTGGCCAAGGAGTCTCCTACAAGGATTTCGGCACCGTCCAGTCTGTTTCCGCAGCAGTCACCTCTGTTAGTGATGGAGATGTGACTAATCCTATAAGACCTCAGCAGGTCCACCCTCCACCAAGGAGATAAGTCGTTGTGTGTGTGTGAACATGAGCCATGCATGTAATGAGAGTCAGTGTTTCCATCTACCGCATTTATTGCCAAGGCCAAATAGCCCAGATGAGCATAACTATCCTGATAAGTGGAAGACTGAGTAGCTCGACCTCCAAGTGCAACGTTCCTGTCTATCAAGAGAAGAGCAAATATTACAGACGTCTTAAAGGAGTTGTCCAACCCCAAAGTGATATTTCATACTGAAAACGTATCCACAGGACATCAGTATGGGATTGCCTGACACCCGGAGCCCACACAGATTGTCTAGGAGCGGTGTGGTGGCCCCGGAGAAGTTAGGTGCCACTTAGGGTTGAGCCAATCTTGAGATTTCAGGATTGTTTTTAAAATTCGATTTCCGATCATTTTCCAGCTGATCCCAATCGCTCAACCCTACTGCCACTATTAATACTTGAATAGGAGAGCTGGCCTGCACCCCGACAGATCACATACTAATAACTAGGGTTGAGCGCTCGTGTTCGGAAAAGATCGGATTCCGATCGGCGATCGAGAAAATTTCACGATCGCCATCGGAATTCCAAACACAATCTTTTTAGGCGGGATTGAGATCGGTGATTATTTCCCACAATGCTTTGCTACTGGCCAAGCATTGTGGGAAAAGCTAACAATGTTAGCCTTCACACTGAGTATATACTCCGCTCATTCTGAGCAGAGTGTATACTCAGTGTGAAGGCTCCACTGCGAATCCATAGGAATGAATGGAAGCAGCCGGCACAAAGCCTTAACCCTCTGCGTGCCAGCTGCGTCCATTCATTCTAATGGGAGACTAGCTAGTAACTACTTACCTGCAGAGATGGCTGGTCCGGTGCCCAGTGTTCTCGTTCTTCTTCGCCTCGCTGGCCCCGCCTCCCGGGTTAATGTTTAAAGAGCTAGGAAGAAGGCAGGGCTTGTGACTTAGGAGAGTGTGGGCGGGTACAGGGTGGGGAGACATGACGTCTCCCCTCCCAGTACCCGCCCACACTCTCCTAACCTGAGAGGCAGGGGGCAGTGAGGCGAAGAAGAACGAGAACACCGGGCACCGGACCAGCCATCTCTGCAGGTAAGTGGACACCAGGGGGGACTAAGTAGCCAGAGGATTAATAAAAAATCCTCGGGCTACTTAGTGTTTAAAAAAAATCACTACACAGCGTGGATTCTAACAATTAAAGCGTTCAATTGTTAGATTCCATGCTGTATAGTGAATAGGATTGTTTTTAAAATCCGATCTCCGATTAGTAAAAAAATCCCATTGACTTGCTCTCATTGACTCGGGTTTGAATGAAAAAATGATCGGAAATCGGATTTTAAAATTGATCCTGAAAAGTCAAGATCGGCTCAACCCTACTAGTAACAGATCCTGTATATCATTTTGGGGTCGGACAACCCAATTGATTGAATCCCAAGCCATAACTACTTTCTACATGAGGAATCACCAGAGGTTGTTGAGTGAGATACACCTGAGATGTCCCGGATTCCCTGCTTGTTCACCCTCTGCATAGTTTATACATCTTATTAAGCCCTATGAAGACGTCTTCGCTGAGCACAGAACCACATGACATCTCTCATAGTTACTTACATTTATGTTTCTCCCCATCTAGACTTTGACAGTTTCGTATAAAAAACAAAATAAAGAAGAAATTATTCATCATCATTCCTGATCTCTGGCGTCACGCGGTGATGTCTCCAGCTCCTTTACTCCAGCATCATGATGACAACCCTTCCTGTCCTACGCTCTGTCCGGGGATACAAATACTGGGAGAAGTTTATCACGCCTTGTTCCTAAAGTTGCAATTGTTTGTGTAAGTTGGGGTTGTGTGCAAAAAGTTGCAACTTTTTTTCCTGCCCTTGCCGCTAGACGAGGGGTATTGTCAACAGACATGTCAGATTCATGAAAGATTTCGGTGCAGGCGCATGGCCTCACCAAAGGATGCGCCTGATGTATAACGAAACGTGCGCCTTGAATAATGGTCCTCCAGTGGCACAGAAGATATCAGACCAGCGTAGTTCTTCGTATACCCTGAACCAGTGGATGATAGGCCGCATTTATGAAAGCTGGCATGCAAATTTTTCTACTGTAGGTTTATTTCGTAAAGGGAATCCTATAGGCCATGACTTATTAGGTAAATACGCAATGGAGCCCTTGGTCCCCATTTATTTCTGCTGTCACCAGTCCTGCCAAAGCTGAGATGCCACCATATTGATCTACATTAGAGAAATGACATCAAGAAGACTCCGAGAAGCAAAGCAGAAGACTTTATACAGCACATGTCTCCACGCTAAGGCATGTCAGTCCTCAGTGAATGAGACCCCTGAATGAACACAGAGCCTAGACGGACCCTCAGTGAATAGAGACCCCAGACCAGATCTCCTAATAAATATAGAGAGGAGAGAAGTTACTGAACCTGTAGAGGCGCCATCAGACACAATCCAGAGGAGGACAACGAGGAGCAGAAACTTCATCCTGCAGGAGATACAACCATTATAGAGACAAGTCTCCTCCTAGTATATACAGTACAGCATGTCATACAGTCCTATGAAAAAGTTTGGGCACCCCTATTAATCTCAATCATTTTTAGTTCTAAATATTTTGGTATTTGCAACAGCCATTTCAGTTTGATATATCTAATAACTGATGGACACAGTAATATTTCAGGATTGAAATGAGGTTTATTGTACTAACAGAAAATGCGCAATATGCATTAAACCAAAATCTGACCGGTGCAAAAGTATGGGCACCTCAACAGAAAAGTGACATTAATATTTAGTAGATCCTCCTTTTGCAAAGATAACAGCCTCTAGTCGCTTCCTGTAGCTTTTAATCAGTTCCTGGATAAAGGTATTTTGGACAAACAATTCAAGTTCAGTTAAGTTAGATGGTCGCCGAGCATGGACAGCCCGCTTCAAATCATCCCACAGATGTTCAATGATATTCAGGTCTGGGGACTGGGATGGCCATTCTAGAACATTGTAATTGTTCCTCTGCATGAATGCCTGAGTCGATTGGAGCAGTGTTTTGGATCATTGTCTTGCTGAAATATCCATCCCCGGCGTAACTTCAACTTCGTCACTGATTCTTGAACATTATTCTCAAGAATCTGCTGATACTGAGTGGAATCCATGCGACCCTCAACTTTAACAAGATTCCCGATGCCGGCATTGGCCACACAGCCCCAAAGCATGATGGAACCTCCACCAAATTTTACAGTGGGTAGCATGTGTTTTTCTTGGAATGCTGTTTCTTTTTGGACGCCATGCATAACGCCTTTTTTTTATAACCAAACAACTCAATTTTTGTTTCCAAAATGAAGCTGCCTTGTCCAAATGTGCTTTTTCATACCTCAGGCAACTCTATTTGTGGCGTACGTGCAGAAATGGCTTCTTTCTCATCACTCTCCCATACAGCTTCTATTTGTGCAAAGTGCGCTGTATAGTTGACCGATGCACAGTGACACCATCTGCAGCAAGATGATGCTGCAGCTCTTTGGAGGTGGTCTGTGGATTGTCCTTGACTCTTCTCACCATTCTTCTTCTCTGCCTTTCTGATATTTTTCTTGGCCTGCCACTTCTGGGCTTAACAAGAACTGTCCCTGTGGTCTTCCATTTCCTTACTATGTTCCTCACAGTGGAAACTGACAGGTTAAATCTCTGAGACAACTTTTTGTATCCTTCCCCTGAACAACTATGTTGAACAATCTTTGTTTTCAGATCATTTGAGAGTTGTTTTGAGTAGCCCATGATGCCACTCTTCAGAGGAGATTCAAATAGGAGATCAACTTGCAATTGGCCACCTTAAATACCTTTTCTTATGATTGGATACATCTGGCTATGAAGTTCAAAGCTCACTGAGGTTACAAAACCAATTTTGTGCTTCAGTAAGTCAGTAAAAAGTAGTTAGGGGAATTCAAATCAATAAAATGATAAGGGTGCCCATACTTTTGCACCGGTCAAATTTTGGTTTAATGCATATTGCACATTTTCTGTTAGTACAATAAACCTCATTTCAATCCTGAAATATTACTGTGTCCATCAGTTATTAGATATATCAAACTGAAATGGCTGTTGCAAACACCAAAATATTTAGAACAAAAAAATGATTAAGATTAATAGGGGTGCCCAAACTTTTTCATAGGACTGTATGTTACACACATATACTGTATATCCCTGGGGCACATATGGTGTATTATTGAGGGCATATGTAACAGCACACAGATTGGGAAATCTTCTGCTCAATTATAAAGACCTCATTTAAAGTGATACAAAGTCTGAGACATTCTACTCATGAACCTGAAAGCTCAGGATGTACGGCGTGTTATTAACCATTTCATGACAGTGGAGTGTTGCAGGGCTAATAGATGACAGATAATAACACTAATAACACTGCTACATCTATAGATACAGACTATGTCAGCGCCCGGCTCTGCTACATCCAGACAATGTGGCTCCAATGTCTCCCCCTATGTACAATGTCTCCCCCTATGTACAATGTCTCCCCCTATGTACATTGTGTGATAACTGATATGTAATAGAGATCTTACCTTACTGTATGAATGGTCACCAGCTGTATCTCCAATGGGGGGATTCTCTATTATATATCCCTGTGTGTCCCCCACCCCAAGCGGTCAGTGGAGCGGATTGGTCATTGGATATTTGGCTGCCGTCCGGCCTTATGTACATAAATTGTAATCATTATACAATGAAAACTATTGAGCATTGTAATAAACTTTGGCTAATATTTGCTAAGTCTGACATCTGTTTTATGAGCCTAAGAAAAAAAAAGTCTGGATTGATTTGTGCCAAATTGATAAAGCAACATAACTCGTGAAAGCAAACAAGTGATTATGAAGATAATCTTGTTTCCCTTAGTCCTAACAGCGGCACAATGTGGGGTATTTCTGCCCCTGTGTGCTGGTAGGACAGGCGGATATTTAATTAGCCAATCAAATGCGTTGCACAAGAACCTCCCCTCTGCGTGTAAATACAAAAGTACCTCCATAACATTTATATACAGTTATATACATAAGATCTGATTCCCAGGGTGGGAAATCTTGTGCCACTGTTAGGACTAAGGGAAACAAGATTATCTTCATAATCACTTGGTCCCTGTCGTCCCCAACAGCGGCACAATGTGGGGATATAGCAAGCAGGTCCCCAAGATGGGTGGGACAAACCCATGACCGAACTTAAAACGGTCTGGGCAAAGGCAGTGGAATCTGCCACTTGGTCCTTCAGGCGATAATGCCGAATGAAGGTGGACTCAGATGCCCAGGAGGCAGCTGCGCATATTTGGTCCACAGACAAAGCACTTCTTTCTGCCCGTGAAGTGGACACTGCCCTGGTTGAATGGGCATGAAGGAAAGATGGAGCCGACAGCCCTTGGGCGGTATAGGCGACTCTAATAGTCTCGGTAACCCACCGGGATATTGTAGCTTTGGCGGCTTTGGCGCCCTTGTTTTTCCCCGTGTAGCTGACCAACAGGTTTTCAGTCCACCTAAAGGGGCGAGTGCGCTGCAAGTAGATCTGCAGGCATCTAACCACATCCAGCTTGTGCCATCTTTCTTCTTCAGCAGAAGAAGGGAAAGGAAAAAATACTGGAAGGGAAATCAGTTGGTTCCTGTTTACAGCAGATGGCACCTTGGGACGAAACCCAGGGAGGAACCTAAGCTGTACATGGTCAGAGAAAAAGGTGGTATATGGCTCCTCAGCAGACAAAGCTTGTAGTTCACTAACTGTTAAATATCTTGTATTTGCCGGTGAGACTTGTGTCACGTGTTGAAGGCCTTATCCACGATAGGAAGAAGTCAGCTTGTTATAAATCAGTGTAGAGGTTTATTAATATCTTGAAGGAAAACACAGGAACAGGGAAAATGTCCAAATAACACAAATATCAGTCAATTGTCAATAGCTTACATCTTCAGAGAAGTTAAATCATCTGGATATCTTGTAGTTACAGCTTGGTTCATGCTTGTCATCTGGTTGGTGGACTTGGGCTGGTTACGACGTCCATGGATGTCCATCTGCCTGGACCACCCACCCTGGTGTTCCCAAAGACAGACCTCCTGGTCTTCCCCTGGTCTTCCCAAAGACAGACCCAGACATGTGTATTTCTTACTCATTTATATTCATGAGAGTGGGTGTTACCTTCCATCTTGTAGCTATGTAAGGAGATTTCTAAAATGGTCTACTCTAACCGCACCCATGCACCCAAAATATAAGACTATGATGTCAGTAGAGTGTTAACCCCATGTCTGCTAGAGAATATTGTAAATATATAATATTTAACATTTCCCCCTTTTGAGAGTGAAATATCTGTTTGAACTCTCAAGATATACCATACAACAATATTCATTCAATTAGATTATATCTTCTTTCTTCTTTGCTGAATACTGGAACTTAATTTTCATTAATTGTCCATATAATAATTTCATCAATTTGCGATACATTTTGACATTAGTAAACGTTATGGTATGTTATGGTAAACTGTGATCAAAGATGGAAACAATTTGATCCACTATCTAACCTACACCTGATGAAGGCTCTTCTTTCATCGTCTGGTCTTCTGGTCATCTCTTCTTCCGTCATAATAGAAGGCTTATTACCACAAATGTAGTTCTTGACTTAAAGTCCTTTAGATTTCCTCCGTGTTGTGCAGATATTATAACATTGTCCATTAAAGTTCATATTGTGAAGATATTGATATAACAGCAAAGTCCATATGTTATGTTTCACTTTACCAAGACATAGACTGTAGAGGAGTTTCCTTTGGTAATTCCCTTGACCACCTGTCACTGTAGAATCATGTGACACTTCTGGAGCAATACTGCAAAAGCAAGGCAAGTGTGAATTCTGACATCATCCCTGCTGCTTGTCAGTAAGGTTCAGTCCTGGAATCTCAGTCTCTTGGATACACAATATCTGTGTTCGGGTTTTATCATTCACAACCCTTTTGCTCACCAAACAACTTGAAGTCTTGAAATAGAGAAGATTCCACCAAACATTGATGAGGACGTCTTTATATTTGTCCAATCATCAGCTGATCAAAGGTTCCAACCTCCAGTAATAATTTTTAAACACAGTCCTTGGCATAAGCTTAAGCATATAGCATCATACCTTCAGATTTTGTCTTTTCCCGCACATCTTCTTCTTGTAACTGTTAAAGTCTTTTTATTAACATTTGATATCAAACTTTCTCATAATCTTGGACTTGATTGAAAAAAAGTTTTCTTTCCCTAATAGCTAAGCCAAACTAGGCAATTAACTAAACTATAATATCACAGTGTACCATACCACTCATTTATATATCATACTTCTCTTTATATTGTATCAATATTTATATTTGACTTATAAAATATTGATATTCAATACATTTATCAAACTATCAGATAATAGTACTTTGGATACAATAATCTATATAAACATCATATATCAACATATATATCTTTATATCTATATGTATGAATATATATGTGTACTTTACTTGTGATGACAAATTGCAACATAACTCTGAAATATAATGTGATTATTAATTACCATTCTATAGACAATCACTATATTTATTCTTTAGTTAGAACTTTTCACCAATTATACTAAACATATATTCCTATATGAGTGTGTTATCATACTTATCATACATTTTCTAAAGTTTAATCACTTTATTATCCTTTTTAATAAGAAATAATTTTATTTTGAACATTACTTTATTAATTATCATTGTGTTCCTTATCTGAGACACAATATTAACCCTTTATTCATAAAAACTTATGTGACTAAAGTTTCCTCTTAACACCTCGTCTCTTCACAGACTCCTGTGTCCTTTTTTAACCTTTCAGATACCTCCAATACCAAGAATAGAGACAAGACTTAACATACTTGACTGTCTTTAACTTAACTGTATATATTCTTGTGTACTGGCTGTATGTGAATACCATATATATGAAATAAGTATATAAACATAAACTTTTCAAAATATGTCACATCCTATAATCAGAAGTTTGAAGAATAAACCAGAGACTATCTCTCTTGATATCCCATATCCTTTGATGATATTATGCTTCTCCTTTCATGAAGATGATTAGCTTATCTTATTTGCATATAAGACACTTATGTTTTCCCAATGTTTGTTTTCCCAATGTTTGTTTTCCCAATGTTTGTAGATGTTGATGTGTGTAAGTGTATGCAAGTGTGTGTGTACATGTAAGAATACATAATGAATAATAATACAATAAATCAATACTGCAATACTGGCTATAGCTAACTAGATTTTCCCACCATAACTAATATATTTATTATCCCATGATCCAATTACCACAATAAACCTTTATTATTTGTCAGGTTTGAACAAATATATTGAAGATTATCTGTATCTTCTCAAAAGCTACTTTTTCCTACAGAATGTTCACCTAAAATAACCTTGCTTTGTAGTGCAGCTGTCACCTTTTCTCTCAGCTCATGTGACTTAAACACTTGGTTTTCCTGTAGGTATAAACATATGAGGTTCCTTTCAATGGATTTCACATATATTTGCTAATTTCCCAATTTAATATAGAGGATCATATAAGATAAAAAATAGAAAGAAATAGAAAAAGAAAATAGAAATAGAAAATAGAAAGAAATAGAAAATAGAAAGAAAATAGACGTCTCTTTGTTGGATATATTTTCCTTTTTTCCTTGTTGGATGCATCCTGATTTTCTTAGGCCTATTTGTGATGTCACAGATCTGTTGTATACACCAGTGGACACATAACACACATAACACTTATACTGACCAGCCCATCAGGGTCACAGGTCACAGTGTGTTGCTGTCAATCAACTGACCACATGAACGAACACTTATTCTCACAGTAAGTAAGAGCTCCATGCCTAGTTGCATGCCTTCATACATAATGGATTATAACTTGAAAATCCTAAAAACATGGACTTTACATGAAACTATTGAAAAACATGCTTGAGGTAAGTTAGAACTTCTATCACTTTATCATGCATTGTTATTAGTCACACCATGTGAAATTAGTTTACTCATTAATAGTTAGACACTCCATGTATTCTTTTGGCTATAAGGAAAGAATGATGAATGAATGGACATCACTGATTGAACTGATCCATTTTTCCATATATCTATATCTGATGAGAAAAAATAGATAAACTTTAGCAAAAACCAAATTAATACAATAATGATTTTAACCAATGGAAAATTTAATAACTTTATGGATCCCTAGTACTATTTGATCATATTCATATAATGTACATAACATGTTCCTCCTCTCTCTGCATCCAGAGAGTGGACTATGACAAAAATCTGTCACCACACATCAGGCTCTCCTCCTATATGTGTGTGTATATATATAATAATATGATCCATAGTATTATTCACAATAGCATAATTAGGATTATTTTACAAACATTATCACATAATCATGTGGATTATACCTGATCATTGGACTTCTCCTCATATAAAAGGGATTTCTCTTTACATAGCCAAATAGTACATAAGTAAATACTCAATAGACAGTCATTCCTTCAGAGATACTTTTAAACTCGACCCCTGACCTTCCTGTCAATCACATCCCACAATAACTCCACCAGGTCATTAGAGAATGCCAAGCTTGCCCTTTTCCTAAAAATATTAGGTAGCTCAAATTCCTCTTGGTTACTGGGAAGATCTGACATTTTGGAGACAACTGGTACATTCCCAGATACATTCTTTTGCAGATACTCAATAGATTTGGCTGGCTGCAATTCTTTAATTTCAGTTAATAATGGAATTTCAATTTGTGGATTTTCTTGCATGGCATATGGTTTATATGCAACATGTAATTTCCTACGTTTCTCATAGATTTTGTCACTTTCCCTCCTATAAATAGGGGACACTTTAACATGATTTGACAGATGTCTCTTAATAGGCTTTGCTTTTTGCTTTGGACATACTCGATTTACATTTGACATATGTTTCTGATGTCTTCTGGCCATGTCCAATAAACTAGCAGCTTCAAATAAAGTCTTCTTATCTGAGGCACTGGCAAGGGTGACTGCATCCAAAAATTTGAACTTTTTAACAAAACTTTTCACCATAGATGAAGAGTTCACCTTTTGAATGACAGTTTTGTATGTTCTCTCAAATTTAGACATGAATGCATATGTACATTCTTTTCTGCCAATCTTTATCTCATTCAGTATGTCAGGTGTTGGCATGCTGTCACCTCTAGTGCACCAGATTAGTTTCTTTAATCTCTCCACATCACTGTCTTTTAACCATTCATTTGACTCATTATCATAAGACATTTTTGCAGACAAACGTTCTGTAAAATCAATAGGAAGCCATAATTTAAACAGTTTATTTCTCTGTTCAATATTTAGATCAAATTTCTCTGCATGGCTTTCAAAAATTTCTGAGTTTCTACACACATGGATCTTTACATCATATGTGGGAATGGCTTTACTCAGATTGATCAAATATTCCTGAGATTTTAATTTCAATTTAGTTTCTTGTATCATTTGTTCCTCACCATCTATGGCCATTACTGCCACGTGGTGCTCTTTGTCAACATATTGAGATTTCTCATTATCTGTCTGAACAGATTTATGCATACTATTACTTAATTTCTTCTCTGTTACCACGTCATTAAAAATCTTTACCATAGAAGCTATATTCCTAAATACCTGCTTCTCTTTTGTAGAACAAATTCTATTTTCAATCTTAGAATTTGCCTGCTCACATTGTGTATATAAATCTTGCCATATACTCTCTAAACTGTCACTAGGCACAACTTTAAACTCAACGTTACATTTCTTAGACAATGACTCTAATTTTTCCATACTTTAAAAGTAAAATCTTTACTCACCACTGTAGAAAGCTTCACCTTTAGCTTGTCCTTGGAACAGTTGGTCCCTGTCATCAGAACGTCTCAGTACGTCTGGCACTTGTGGTCCTTCTGTGTTTCCTCACTGGCTTTCCTCACACAGGCTTCCGTATCATATAACACGTGCAACAGTCATCTGTATCTCACCAATATAAGTTCTTTTTCAAAGTCTTCCTGAATCTTGCAATTCATACAACTTGCAAAATACTCCTCTCTTCCCCCTTAATTGCAAGTGAACGGAACGAGAAAAACAGGAAAAAAAACGACCGTGCTGGCTCGCCACTGTTAAATATCTTGTATTCGCCGGTGAGACTTGTGTCCACTGTTAAATATCCGGACCTGGCCTTGTCCACGATAGGAAGAAGTCAGCTTGTTATAAATCAGTGTAGAGGTTTATTAATATCTTGAAGGAAAACACAGGAACAGGGAAAATGTCCAAATAACACAAATATCAGTCAATTGTCAATAGCTTACATCTTCAGAGAAGTTAAATCATCTGGATATCTTGTAGTTACAGCTTGGTTCATGCTTGTCATCTGATTGGTGGACTTGGGCTGGTTACGACGTCCATGGATGTCCATCTGCCTGGACCACCCACCCTGGTGTTCCCAAAGACAGACCTCCTGGTCTTCCCCTGGTCTTCCCAAAGACAGACCCAGACATGTGTATTTCTTACTCATTTATATTCATGAGAGTGGGTGTTACCTTCCATCTTGTAGCTATGTAAGGAGATTTCTAAAATGGTCTACTCTAACCGCACCCATGCACCCAAAATATAAGACTATGATGTCAGTAGAGTGTTAACCCCATGTCTGCTAGAGAATATTGTAAATATATAATATTTAACACTAACACTAACTAACACTAACAGTTGTGACTGCCAATAGCAGCACCATTTTGCCGGTTAGCGACTTGAGGGAGACCTCTTCCAGAGGTTCAAATGGCTGGCCACATAGGGCGTTCAGGACCGGAATAAGGTCCCATTGGTGGACAGGGGTGTTTACCACCAGTCTCAGCCTAGTTGCCCCTTTAATAAAGGTGCTCACTAAGGAATCCTGAGACAAACACCTCCCCAGATAGGCGGACAGGGCCGCTACGTGTACCTTGAGTGTGGCCGCAGCAAGACCTCTGTCTAGTCCGTCTTGAAGGAAGTCCAGGATCGCCTCCGTAGGGGGATCGGTGGAGTCCACTTGATGCTGCAGACACCAGGCATTAAAGATGTTACCATTTCGACGGTAGTTCCTGTTAGTCGAATCTGCTCTGGCGCTGGATAGGGTCTTCAAGACGGCTTGTGACAGTCCTCTATTCCTCAATAGGGACTGGTCAACCTCCAGGCTGTCAGGTTGAGTCTCCTCAGATCCTGGCATCTCAGCTCTCCTTGGGTTACCAGGTCTGGGAGAGGGGGAAGCCTCCAATATATGACCTGACTCATTTGTATGAGCTGAACAAACCAAGCCCTTTTTGGCCAGAACGGGATTATGGCTATTCCCGAGGCTTGGTCCTGTCTTATTTTTATCAATACCTTTGGTATGATTGGAATTGGAGGGAATATGTAAAACAGCCTGAACCTCCATGAGATGGACAGGGCATCCACCGCCAAGGGATTGTCCTCCTGGTACAGAGAGCAGAAGGTCCCCACCTTGGCGTTGAGTCGGGTAGCCATAAGATCGACCTCCAGGAGACCCCATCTCTGGACGATCTGTTGAAATACGTCTGGATTGAGAGACCATTCTCCTGATACGGTAATACCCTGACTCAGCTGATCCGCTACTATGTTCAGGGAGCCCTTTATGTGAACAGCGGATAACTGGACCAGATTCTTCTCTGCCCATGCAAATATGAGATTCATCTCTCAGCAAAGTTGATGACCTGGTGCCCCCTTGTTTGTTTATATAGACTACCACCGTCATGTTGTCTGACCGGATTTTGACAGACTTGCCTTTCAATTCTGGGGCAAAGTGTACTAGGGCCAGGTACACTGCTTTGAGCTCCTTGAGATTGGATGACCCCATCTCCGGACATCTCCATCGTCCTTGTACAGTTTTGTCTTGACAATGGGCTCTCCATCCCCACTGGGATGCATCTGTTGTCAACAGGGTCCACACTGTCGGGACCGTGGACCTTCCGTCTTACAGGTGTATCCACCATCTGAGGGAAAGACGGGTAGCGGGAGAAAGGCAGATCTTCTTGTGCAATACCCGTGGAGACCTGTTCCAGGTTCTCAACATTTCCATCTGCAGGGAACGCAAATGCCATAAAGCCCAAGGGACCGCCCTGGCCGAGGATGACATCAGGCCAAGGACTCTCATGGCGGTCCGGATGGTTACCTGCCGAGTGCAATCCTGACGAACTTCCTGTGGAAATGAGCAATGGGGACATGTAGATAGGCGTCCTTCAAATCGAGGGTAACCATCACCTCTCCTGGCTGAAGAAACACAGCCACGGAATCCACGGTTTCCATTCGAAATGACCTCTTTCTGATAAACCAATTGAGGTACCTCAGATCTATTATCATCCTCCAGCCCCCGGTGACCTTGGGGACCAGAAAGACGGGGGAGTAGACTCCAAGACCGTGGTCTGAGGCTGGTACCTTCTCCAGGGCGCCCTTGGTAACATATTCGGCGACCGAGGCTTCTAGACTGGCCTGCTGAGAAGGTGGAAGAGTTCGGGTGGAAACGAACCGATCTGGAGGTGGAAGATGAAAGTCGATGTGATACCCATGTTGTATGATCTTCAACACCCATAGGTCTTGGATATGGGTGAACCATGCTCTGGAAAAGGAGGAAAGACGTCCTCCCACAGGAAGGGGGGCCACAGGGAGTTGCCCCACGTCAAAACTCAGGCTTCCTCTTGGTGTCCTCCTTGGAAGCGCCACGACCAGCTCCCCTAGGGCGATATCTAGAACGCCGTTGTTGGGAAGGGCATCTATAACTAGAGGAAGAACCTCTGCCACTAGAGGGAGCACGTCTGCCCCTGGATGCTTGAGGTAGGGACCTTCCCCTACCTTCAGCTAATCCCTCCATAATGGCGTCTAAGCTTTGGCCAAACACCCTTCCCGGCTCAAAGGGGAGAGCGCAGAGAGCTGCTTTACACGCAAAATCTGCCCGCCAAGGCTTTAGCCAAAGGGGTCTACAGGCCGCAGTAGACAACGCCAGATTTGGCGGAGATTTTTAATTGATGGCGGGAGGATTCCACCAAGTAATCTGCAGCCCTATGAACTCTTTTCATAGAGGCCAGAATCTCATCTCTGTCTACGCCCGAGTCTATATCCCGCTCCAAGGCGGCTAAGCGGTTGCGCAAAAAGTCACCAACCGTAGAGTAGGCTATGGCCACAAAGGCTTGTGCGGAGGAAGCTGAGTAGACCTTCTTCAGAATGGAGTCCGCCCTACGATCCAGAGGGTCCTGAAGATTTGAACCATCTTCCAAGGGCACCAGGGTTCTGCGGGACAGCTCTTGAAAATCCTGGAAAGCGAATGTCCTTTTTCTGGCTGTTTCCACTGCTGCGCCATAAGGTCGGTCAGCGTGGCGTCCGCATGGAAGGCAATATGTCCCCCAGAGGCAGACGTGGAGGCTTCCCCGTCAACATCTCGGCCCACTGTAGACCGGATGGACTTCAGCAGCCTGCCCGTTTGTTCATAATGGAACGCAGGTCTGCTGGAAATGACTGAGTCGTCCTCGGAGGAATCATCCTCTGCCACCCGCAGGTGTTCCAAGGGGGGGGGGAGACGAGGAACGGAGCTCAGAGCATGGTCTCCTGGTGAGCTGAGACAAGGTGGAATGGATCCCCTTGAGGGAATCATCCTGCAAAACAAAAAGGAGAGTACAAGCAAGGGAAAAACTATTTACCGAAGCGATGCCCAAACTCACCATCTCCTTGACCCAGGCCATCATATCTCTGGGAGAGGGCTCCACAGGTGGAGGACCTCTGCTCCCGCGACAACGGGCCCACACGTAGCCTGAAAATAATAGGCAAGTTATAGGACCAGTAGTACCCCGCAGGGCACAACCTTTCAAGCCGCTACCTACCATCAGGGAGCAGTGTGTCGCAATCGAAGCAGGAAAGATGTTTCCTCTTGGAAGAGGTTTTCCTCCTACCATCCCCAGGAGGGGTAGTAGAGGATGACATATCCTACAGAGAGAGATAATAGACCATGCAACACTGTCACCATGACATCATACCAGCTTTAAAAAAGGGTAAATCTTACCAGGTCCTGTAGACCGGACAGCGAGGTGACGGATCCCAATAAAGTTTGCAAACTGGCAAAGAGTTCAAGATCAATGAACACCACAATCGCACGCCTTCAGCAGATACTGCAGGAAGGTCTCTGACACCTCTTAATTCTGGCCGGCTGGAAGTGGGCAGAGCCACAATCAAAGCAGGTGAGGCAACCTGCCCAGACAACTACCCCTGTAATCAGGGGTCAGCAAAGATATACATTCCCCCCCACCAAGAGGCCCTTAACACGGGCACTTACCCCCACATCTCCCCGTCTTTTCTGGCCTTTAATAAGGCCTGAATCTCCCCTGAGCGAGCAGCTGCCGGCGCCAGGCCGTTGCCATGGCGTCATGATACTTCCGGCGAAAACGGAAGTGCGCGCTTACAGCGGCCGGCGGGGAACAGGATACACAACAGTGTGGTTCCACCCACCGGCAGTCCGCACGGCCACCAGAGGCGGCATGCGGAGTCCCCGGACTCTCACCAAAATGTCAGGTAAGTCACAAGGAGCGGGGGAAACGGAGGAGAGGGGGGGAGGGGGGTAGCCGCACATGGCTAACAAGCACCTTCTCCCCGCAGGGCTCAGAAGGTGACAAGAAGAAAACAACCGCTCAGGAGGTGAGTGATCCTGCTGAGCTTCTCTAAGAGGACACAAGTCCTCCCACCTGTCCTCTGTCCACACAGGACAAAAAAAAAACACGCAGAGGGGAGGCTCTTGTGCCCTCTTATAGGGCCTGCCACGCATTTTATTGGCTAATTAAATATCCGCCTGTCCTACCAGTACACAGGGGCAGAAATACCCCACATTGTGCCGCTGGTACGGACGACAGGGAACCTGGGATGGAGCGTGGCCACCAACATTGGAGGTTTCCTGAGCTCTTCGATGAAAACTTTCTTGAATCCCAACAAGCGGCATCTTTCATTGTCCAAGATGGGGAATCTTATTAAAGAATGGGGCAAGGAATAGAGGGCTGCCCCAAAAGCCGACCTGGCCAAATACCTAAAAAAGAAGAAGAGAGCTTATCCTCCCTCGAGGTTCCTCAAAATGGCGGTGAATGCACTGGATGAACAAGCTTTGGAGAGAAACTCAAACATGGAGAGCTACAAGCTGGCGTATATTACCCCCAAACCCCGAACTGAGCAGCTGATGTGTCCGCTAGAAGTCATATACTAAGTATACAGCTGGAGGCAGCTCTGCTCCTGTTCATGTGAAATGGAATGGGGCTCCAGTATCAGGCACAATCATTACACTATACAGACCCCGCTCCCATTGACTTGACATCTGAACATCAGCTCTCCCGCACCGGTTCAAAGAAAAAAAAGTAAAAAAAAAAAAATTACCCGGGCTGCCGCCCCCTCTCCGATCTGCCGCCCGAGGCGGCTGCCTCACCTCGCCTCATTGCGGTGCTGGATACTGATTGTATGACCAAACCAGTCATTGTAATATACGCTTTGAGAAAGGAATGTCTTATTCCGAAACGCGTTAGCGTTTTTTAGGGGGTATTTTTGTTTTTGTTTTTTCTTATTTCATTCTTTGTATACTTTGTTTTATGATTTGTAATTAAAAGTTACATTTTAATATATTTTTTCAGAGAGTTGCCAGTTTTCTTCAAGTTTTTTCACACAGCACCACACGCCACACGAGGATTAGATATGCGCATCTGCACACAATTCCACACGCTGGAGGATTAAATGCACGTGTCTGCAAACAGTTCTACACGCTGGAGGATTAGATACGCGCCTTTGCACACAGTACCGCGCACCGGAGGATTAGATAGGTGACTCTGCACACAGTACCGCGCACCGGAGGATTAGATAGGTGACTCTGCACACAGTACCACACGCTGGAGGATTAGATACGCGTCTCAGCACAGAGTACCACAAGCTGGAGGATTAGATACGCATCTCAGCACAGAGTAACACACATTAGAGCTTTACTTCAAGTTTCCACAGCAACCCAGCCATTTTTCTTCACTGCTGTAGGTCAGCTTTAAAGGGGCAGGGCGCTGTTGATGACACTGTTATACAAGGTCACATACACACAGCTTTACTCCAGGTATCCATAACAATCGCAGGTTTTTCACTGATCTCCAAAATGAGATACACATGATCACATGACACTTATGGACATACACACAAACGACATACAAAATAAACCAGTGCTAAATTGGACAATTCTTATGGGACCACTATACAAACATAAAATGTAATATACCCGTGTGAAGCCGGCTCCTCCAGCTAGTATCTTATATACTAATATATCATATACTGCACCCGTCACTCATGACTGGCTGAGGATCTGATAATGTACAAATATTATTTTTCCCATGGTTCACTCCATGGTGTATAAGACCCTCTACACCTACTCTGGTCCTCTCCTCAAGGAGAAAGAGTTCCCTGAGACCGTCCAGAAAGTAGGGAACGACACAGCAAACATTATGTATGATGCAGCCTTTATTTCATGATATTCGACAGTTCTATACATCACTATCATGAATCATGACCATATTCTTATTATTTTTACGTCTTTACTATGTACATGGGTGATCATAAATTAGATCCCGTGCAAAGACCTCGACTTCACACAGTTGAAGAAAATCTTTTTTTCCGGTCAAAACGACATTGACGTATCTGCCAACCATATCGTTACATTGGAAGGTCTGAGTCCCTCCTCCTGGAATTGTTGCCACCTTCGCACACCTGTAACAGGAGACGATAGGTTAGTGTTCTACACAACATCTATATGGAGATATACAGGAGAGGACTGTCTTATTCAAAACTACAAGCTGGCCAAGTGCCCACCACCCAGGACCATCCTCTATCCCTCTTTCGCTTGTCTGAAGACGGATCAGGGAGCTTAGCTAAAATCTCACATTGTCTGTAGCTCTTGTTCCACCAGTCTGATAATCAGCCATGCTGCGCATGCACCTATTATGACAGGTCAGTTTCAGAGCTGTTCTGCGCATGTGCTGATTATCATAGAGGTGGAGCGAGAGCTAAGAGACCGAGGAGCACAACAATCCATGGTGACACAAACTGGCTACACAATTCAGGACTGTTGCTTTTCTAAGCAGAAGATCTTGAATAAGATAACACTCCAAAGATTATCTACATACAAACTCCTGCTATGGTCAGGGCTCCTAGGAACCTATCTATAAAACATAGTGTAGAATACTCTTAGGGCTCCTAGGAACCTATCTATAAAACATAGTGTAGAATACTCTTAGGACTCCTAGGAACCGATCTATAAAACATAGTGTATAATACTCTTAGGGCTCCTAGGAACCTATCTATAAAACATAGTGTAGAATACTCTTAGGACTCCTAGGAACCGATCTATAAAACATAGTGTATAATACTCTTAGGGCTCCTAGGAACCTATCTATAAAACATAGTGTAGAATACTCTTAGGGCTCCTAGGAACCTATCTATAAAACATAGTGTAGAATACTCTTAGGGCTCCTAGGAACCTATCTATAAAACATAGTGTAGAATACTGTCAGGGCTCCTAGGAACCTATCTATAAAACATAGTGTAGAACACTCTTAGGACTCCTAGGAACCTATCTATAAAACATAGTGTAGAATACTCTTAGGACTCCTAGGAACCTATCTATAAAACATAGTGTAGAATACTCTTAGGACTCCTAGGAACCTATCTATAAAACATAGTGTATAATACTCTTAGGACTCCTAGGAACCTATCTATAAAACATAGTGTAGAATACTCTTAGGACTCCTAGGAACCTATCTATAAAACATAGTGTATAATACTCTTAGGACTCCTAGGAACCTATCTATAAAACATAGTGTATAATACTCTTAGGACTCCTAGGAACCTATCTATAAAACATAGTGTAGAACACTGTCAGAACTTGTACTATAGGCCGCAGAGGCCGTCAGTGAGTAGGCCCGGGCCCAGGCCGCGATCCCACTGCTGCTATTATTATACTTGGGGGTCTTTTCAGATACCCGAGTATAATAATCAGAGCCCCAGGGGAGGTGAGGGAACATAATAAACACTGATACTCACCTCTCTGGGATCCGATGTTACTCCTAGCAGGCTTCGGGCCTATATGGTAATGTCCCAGACGTCACGTGGTCTGGAATATTACTATATAGGCCCGAAGCCTATGCTAGTAGTAATAGCCTGTTACTACTAGCACAGGCTTTGGGCCTATATGGTAATATCCCAGACCACGTGATGTCTTGGCATTACCATATAGGCCCAAAGCCTGCTAGAATTAACATTGGATCCCGGAGGGGTGAGTAACAGTGTTTATTATGTTCCCTCCCCTCCCCTGGGGCTCCAATTATTATACTCGGGTATCTGAAAGGACCCCTGAGTATAATAATAGTTCATGGGTGTGCAACTGTGGGGCATAATAGCTGGGTGGGCAGCTATATATATATAGGAGTTGGGTGAAGAAGTGAGGGTTGAGTGAAGAAGTGAGGAGTCAAAGATGTCTGTGTTTCAAACTTTACAGAGTCAAGTCACGGCTGGAAGAAGTGGTCATGGCGGTCCAAAGGGAAGAGACGGGAAATGTGGGCAGACGTCTCCTGTGAGTATTACTGCACAACATATTACTGCATTGTGCTTATTGTAATGTTACTGCTAGCACCTCCAACCCCCTGCTGCCTGAGGCGGACGATCAAAAGATGAACAACAACCCCCTTCCCCGCCCCGGACTCAATACCGGGGGGATGCATCTTTTGATCGTCCACCTCAGGCAGCAGAGAGGCTAGGTTCACCACTGCTGCTGCCATGAGGCTTTACTGTCTACACTATATACAGGATGGCACAGGAAGGAGACAGAGACCTCTGAGACAGTAGGGTTATGAGGGAGCAGGGACTCCCAACATCATCCATCATTTAGCTATGTTCAGACCGGGAATTCCAGTCAATGTGCGGAATGGATTTTCCAGTTCGGATTGCCCCGCGTGTATGGGGCTTAAAAGCCATGAACAGGACATATTTATATGTATATTTGTGATTTTCTATAATGTTGCCTTATATATCCAGGTAATTCTGAGCTGTATTAATAAATACGTGTATGTAGGACTCACACTCACCTTCGATTGTTGTTCCCATTGTTGGCCAAGGAGTCTCCTACAAGGATTTCGGCACCGTTCAGTCTGTTTCCGCAGCAGTCACCTCTGTTAGTGATGGAGATGTGGCCAATTCTGTAAGACTTCAGCAGGTCCACCCTCCACCAAGGAGATAAGTCGTCATGTGTGTGAGAACACGAGCCATGCATGTAATGAGAGTCAGTGTTTCCATCTACCGCATTTATTGCCAAGGCCAAATAGCCCAGATGAGCATAACTATCCTGATAAGTGGAAGACTGAGTAGCTCGACCTCCAAGTGCAACGTTCCTGTCTATCAAGAGAAGAACAAATATTAAGGACGTCTTAAAGGAGTTGTCCAACCCCAAAGTGATATTTCATACTGGAAGGTATCCACAGAACATCAGTATGGGATTGCCTGACACCCGGACCCAACACAGATTGTCTCGGAGCGGTGTGGCAGCCCCGTCCACTCTATAGTGGTGGCTCCGGTGAAGTTGGGCGCCACTACTATTGCTTGAATAGGAGAGCCAGCTTATACCCCTTCAGATCACATACTAATAACGGAACCTGTCCTTTTGGGGTCGGACAACCCATTCAATGGAATCCCAAGCCATAGCTACTTTCTGCATGAGGAATCTACAGAGGATGTTGGGTCGGATACATCTGAGATGTCCCGGATTCCCTGCTGGTTCACTCTCTGCATATATATTAAGTCCTATGAAGACATCTTTACTGAGCACAGAACCACATGACATCGCTTATAGTTACTTACATCTATGTTTCTCCCCATTTGGACTTTCACAGTTTCCTATAAAAAAAAAACCACAACATAATGAAAAGATTATTCATGATTCCTGATCTCTGGAGTCACGCGGTGATGTCTCCAGCTCCTTTACTCCAGCAACATGATGGCAACCCTCCCTATCCTGAGCTCTGCACATATTGGGAGATGTTTATCACGCCTTGTTCCTGGTGTAAAAGGCATGAAAAAGTTGCAACAATTGTTTGTGTAAGTTGAGGTTGTGTGCCAAAAAATGCAACTTTTTGTCCTGCCCTTGCCACTATCCCAAAATGGGGCCCAGACGAGATGGATTGTCAACAGACATGTCAAGATTTCGGTGCAGGTGCATGACCCCACCAAAGGATGCGTCTGATGTCTAACGAGATGTGTGCCTTGAATGATCGTCCACCAGTGGCACAGAAGTTATCAGGACCACCGTACTAAATGCCAGTCCTGATAATTCATAGTTACATAGTAGATGAGGTTGGATAAAGACATCAGTCCATCAAGTCCAACCCTACAGTGTTGATTCAGGGGAAGGCAAAAAAAAAAAAATACCATGAGACTCATGCCAATTGCCCCAATTCCCCCCCAGTGTGTAGACCCTTATCCCCTCTTTAGTCATTCTGCACATATCTACGCTAGTCTCATGACTTAACATATGGACTTCAGTATGGATGGGGATTTGGATTGAGCCAAAGTCGGAGTCTAATTTACAGAAAATTTTACCTCCGCCTAAGGGAAACTTACTGACTTGCTTTCCCGTCATTGCCAGATTTTTTTGTTACTCTTGGGCAACCCCTTTAATGCCTTCTCCCTCTCGCATTTCACCTGGCGATCTCCATTGTATGATCTCGAGACCTTGTTTGGCATCACCAAATATTTCTAAAGTAGGATTATTTGGTAAAGGGAATCCTATAGACCATGACTTCTAGGTAACAAACTCGTCCATAGATACACAATGGAGTCCCCATTTATTTCTACTGGTGTGACCATCACCAGTCCTGCCAAAGCTGAGATCCCACCATATCGATCTACGTTAGAGAAGTGACATCAAGAAGACCCCGAGAAGCAAAGCAGAAGATGTCCATTTATACAGGACATGACTCCAAGCGAAGCCAAGTCAGTCCTCAGTGAATGTGACCCCTATCAGTACAACCCAAAATGAACACAGAGCCTAGACGGACCCTCAGTGAATAGAGACCCCAGACCAGATCTCCTAATAAATATAGAGAGGAGAGAAGTTACTGAACCTGTAAAAGCGTTATCAGACACAATCCAGACAAGGACAACGAGGAGCAGAAACTTCATCCTGCAGGAGATACAACCATTATACTGGTATATACAGTACAGTATGGCATACATTACACAATAGTAATATATATATATGTATATACTGTATATCCCTGGGGGCACATATGATGGAACAGTGTATTGACGGCACATGTAACAGCACACAGATTGAGGAATCTTCTGCTCAATTATAGAGACCTCATCTAAAGTGATACAAAGTGTCAGACATTATACTTAAGAATCAGGTAGCTCAGGATGGACGGGGGTGTTATTAACCATTTCATGACATTGGAGTGTTGCAGGGCTAATAGATGACAGATGATAACACTAATAACACTGCTACATCTATAGATACAGACTATGTCAGCGCCCAACTCTGCTACATCCAGACAATGTAGTTCCAATGTCTCCCCCTCCCCCATACTATGTATATTGTGTGATATCTGATATGTAATAGAGATCTTACCTTACTGTATGAATGTTCACCAGCTGTATCCCCAATGGTGGGATTCTCTATTATATATCCCTGTGTGTCCCCCACCCCGAGCAGTCAGTGGAGCGGATTGGTCAGTGGACATCGGCAAGCCGCCCGGCCTTATGTACTTAATACTTGATCATTGTACAATGAAAACTATTGAGCATTGTCATATACTTTAGCCAATATTTACTAAAGTCTGACATCTGTTTTATCAGACTAATAAAAAAAAAAAAGCTGGATTGATTTGTGCCAAATTGATAAACCAACATTACTCGTGAAAGTAAATCTACAGGGGATAGAGTTTGGCCGCTAACATTGGAGGTTTTCTGAGCTCCTCGCCGAATACTTGCTAGAATCCCAACAAGCAACATCTTTCATTGCCCAAGATGGTGAATTCTATTAAAGAACCGGGCAAGGAACAGATGGCTGCCCCAAGAGCAGACCTGGCCAAATACCTAAAGAAGAAGAAGAGAACTTATCCTCTCTCTCGAGGTTCCTTGAGATGGTGGTGAATGTACTGGATGGACCAGCTGGAGACAGACTCTGACATGGAGAGCACATGAGAGGTCCAAGCTGGTGGACATTACCCCGAGGGTCACAGACTGGCTCAGGGGTTATGAAGACTGCTGTTAGTGGTCGCAACAGGACCTTAGAAGTCACATTGGCGCTCATTATATGTTGGTTTAGGATGATTTGTTTTGGGTCGAATACGTTTGTCACGACTTGGAATTGAAACGACAATACACTGGGGTCTCTCTAGGGTTATACTTGCATGGGTCACGCCAACGTCATGACGTTTTTGAGACATTGGCATTGAAATGTATGCCATGCCCGTTTTTGTGATCTAATGTGCAAGGAGATGTCTCATTCTGGGTTTTGCATGTTCAGATCCTGGACAAGACCTTTAAGTTCTGTGAATTTGGCTATATAGTGGAAGAACCCGACATACACAAATGTTACACACCAAAAGATCAATAATATAGCGCATCTCCCCAAAAATTATAAAACCTAAGATCTTCTACTGTACTGAATAAATACTGAATATTGAGGGACAGGCAGGAGAGTAGTCAGGGACGAGGTCAGGGCTGGCTGAGTTTGTGCTGGTAGTCAGATAGAATATGGGAAGAGGTCAGGGCTGGCTGAGTTTGTGCTGGTAGTCAGATAGAATATGGGAAGAGGTCAGGGCTGGCTGAGTTTGTGCTGGTAGTCAGATAGAATATGGGACGAGGTCAGGGCTGGCTGAGTTTGTGCTGGTAGTCAGATAGAATATGGGACGAGATCAGGGCTGGCTGAGTTTGTGCTGGTAGTCAGATAGAATATGGGACAAGGTCAGGGCTGGCTGAGTTTGTGCTGGTAGTCAGATAGAATATGGGACGAGGTCAGGGCTGGCTGAGTTTTTGCTTGTAGTCAGATAGAATATGGGACGAGGTCAGGGCTGGCTGAGTTTGTGCTGGTTTGAGTTGGTAAAAAGGCAACAGGTCAGAGGAACTAGGACAGGTTTGGAGGTCAGGAACAAGTCCGGGTCAGACCAAGCTAGAGTCAATACACAGGTAGTCAGACAGAATGAGAAAGAACTATCATACAAAAAATCTATATTGCTCAGGCACTTTCCTGTGTGTGTAGAAGTCTTAAATGGTCAGGGATGGCTAGGAGAGAATAAGGTGTGGGTAAGGAGATGTGTGCACCCTACAGGGGGCCAGAGCAGAAGAGTCAGAGAGAGCAGAGACATTGATGGCATTTACTGACAGTATGGAGCATCTCACTCACAGTGGGACGTTTGTGTCTGTTAACCATTTTAGCTTAAGGAATGTGGGATGACAGTTCAATGCCAGTAATCAATTCCCTTTGTAGTTCTAGGCCTGACTCAATTAGCATACCTGTGCTAACCTCATTATCCCAGCGGGGGGCCATTCTGGAGTGGTATACTGAAAGTATACCTCTGAACATACACAATCTAGACCTGATGTCTCCAAGCCCATCTTCAAAGGAAATATGGTTTTCTGTTAATATTTGCCTAGGAGGACACACCACAATTGCACTCGTAAATTCCTCGGGTGTGCCAGGCAGACCCAAACACTTGAAGTCTAAACTCGCTAGTATTGGGGGCAGGGGAAAGGTTCAGACACTGAACTCATAACCCAAAGCGGATTGGGGTCTTATCCTTGGTGTCTTGGGGACCTCACCACAAACTCATCATACTACTGGCCTGACCTATGATCTTCTGGGGAGGAATTGACTGTTCTTAATTATTTGGTTTCAAGGATGGAGAGTGGGACTTCTATCCCTAATTACATCACTCAGGGAGGATATGGGGGAGAGTTATATTGTCCCCTCTGAGGAGAAACAGTTTTTCTTATTCTGGAAGCCATGTGAGCAGATTGGAGCTCCTTTGACTGACTCAAGCATGTGCTCTGAAGCCTAGCAATAACGCTTCAGTGAGACTCATGTTGTTATTGTTTTCTTTCTATCTTTTATTCCCATTTTATTTTATGTATTGTATTGTATTGTACTTTATCTGTATTATTATTATTGTTTATTTATATAGCACCATTAATTCCATGGTGCTTTACATTTGGGGGTTACATACAATACACAAAATATACAGGTACATATCATACTAACAGTGATCGGCTGGCACAGTGGGGTAGAGGGCCCTGCCCGCAAGGGCTTACAATCTATGAGGGAAGGGGGGTAGAGACAGAAGGAGAGGGGGAGACTGTACAGATGGCGGTGTGGTGATAGTGTTATTGGAGGTTGTAGGCCTTCCTGAATAGGGGAGTCTTCAGGGCCTTCTTGAATCCTATGATTGTGGGGGTCAGTCTTATGTGTCGTGGTAAGGAGTTCCAGAGTATGGGGGATGCACGGGAGAAGTCTTGGAGATGGTTGTGTGAGGAGCGGATGAGGTCAGAGCGGAGTAGGAGGTCATTGGAGGATCTGAGGTTACGTGTGGGCAGGTAGCGGGAGATGAGGTCAGAGATATATGGAGGGGACAGGGTGTGGATGAGGTCAGAGATATATGGAGGGGACAGGTTGTGGATGGCTTTGTATGTTAGCGTTAGTAGCTTGAACTCAATTCGCTGGGCTATGGGTAACCAGTGGAGGGACTGGCAGAGGGGAGCAGCTGATGAAGTTCGGGGGGTGAGGTGAATTAAGCGAGCAGCGCAGTTTAAGGTGGACTGGAGGGGGGCGAGGGTGTTAGCCGGGAGTCCAGGCAGAAGGGTGTTGCAGTAGTCTAAGCGGGAGATTATGAGGGCCTGGATGAGCATCTTGGTAGTTTCTGGGGTGAGGAAGGAGCGGATTCGGTGGATGTTCTTGAGCTGGAGGCGACAAGAGGTGTTGAGGGTTTGAATATGTGGTTTGAAGGATAAGTTGGAGTCCAGGGTTACCCCAAGGCATCGGGCCTGTGGGACAGGGGTAAGTGGGGTTCCATTAACTGTGATAGATGGGTCAGGTGGAGGGGCCATACGGGGTGGGGTGAAGATGATAAACTCTGTTTTCTCCATGTTGAGTTTGAGAAAGCGGGAGGAGAGGAAGGAGGCTATGGCCGCTAAACAATCTGGAATTCTGGCCAGCAGGGAGGTCATGTCTGGTCCAGAGATGTAGATTTGGGTGTCGTCGGCATAGCAATGGTACTGAAAGCCATGAGATTCTATGAGTTGGCCCAGGCCGAGGGTGTAGATGGAGAACAGGAGGGGTCCTAGGACGGAGCCTTGGGGGACACCTACAGAGAGAGGGCGAGGTGAGGAGGTGGTGTGCGAGTGGGAGACACTGAATGTGCGGTCGGTGAGGTATGAGGAGATCCACGAAAGGGCCAAGTCTGAGATACCAAGGGATGAGAGAATTTCTAACAGGAGGGAGTGGTCAACTGTGTCAAAGGCAGAGGAGAGGTCGAGGAGGAGGAGGAGGACAGAGTAATGGCGCTTGGCTTTGGCGGTTAGCAGGGCGTTAGTGACTTTTGTTAGGGCAGTTTCAGTGGAGTGCCGGGGTCTGAAGCCTGACTGAAGTCTGTCAAAGAGCAGGTTGGATGAGAGATAGGAGGAGAGTTCGGAGTGGACATGCTGCTCAAGAAATTTTGAGGCGTACGGGAGCAGAGAGATGGGATGATAGTTGGCAGGAGAGGACGGGTCAAGGGACGGTTTCTTAAGTATAGGAGTGACAGTGGCGTGTTTGAAGGCTGAGGGGAAGGATCCATTGGTTAGGGTTAGATTGAAGAGATGGAGTAGGGCTGGAGTGATAACCTCAGTGAGCTTGGGGATGAGATGTGATTGAATCGGGTCGAGCGCACAGGAGGTGAGGTGGGATTTGGAGATTAGGGAGGAGAGTTTTTCATCAGTGATGGAGGTGAAACAGGTCAGGGATGGGGAGCAGCGAGTAGTTGGGTGGATGGATTGTCGGGGGAGTAGGGTGAGGCTGTCTCTGATGGTGTCAATTTTAGTTTTAAAGTAGGAGGCAAAGTCGTCAGCTGAGATAAGTGATGTTGGAGGGGGGCAGGAGGACGGAGGAGGGAGTTGAAGGTGGAGAATAGTTGTTTGGGGTTGCGAGAGAGTGCGGATATGAGTGTGGTGAAGTAGACCTGCTTGGCGGCGGTGAGTGCGTTCTTAAATGTGAGAACTGCCTCTTTGTACCTGAGGAAGTCCTCCTGGGAGTGGCTTTTCTTCCAGAGGCGTTCTGCAACCCGCGAGGCACGTCTCAGTTTTTTAGTCAGGTCGGTGTGCCAGGGTTGTCTATTGGTTGCTCGGGCTCTGGAGTTTGTGTAGGGGGCTACAGAATCAAGGGCTGAGGTAATGGTGTTGTTATAGAAGGCAGCAGCGGCATCTGTGTCCTGGATTGAGGATATGTCAGCGAGTGGTAGGAGAGAGTCTGAGAGGGTGCAGGTGTCAAGGCGGTTGAGGTTCCTGCGGGAGCGTGTTGGTTTAGAGAGTGGGGGGTCCATTGGAGAAGAGAGGGCAGAGAATGTCAGCAGGTTGTGGTCAGAGAGCGTGGATGGAGAGTTAGAGAGGCTGCATATGGAGCAGAGGCGGGTGAATATTAGGTCTAGTGTGCCCCCCTTTGTGTGGGTGGCAGAAGAGGACCATTGGGAGAGACCAAAGGAGGTGGTGAGGGACAAGAGACTGGAGGTGGAAGGGTGGTCTGTGTTAATGGGGATGTTGAAATCCCCCATGATGATGGTGGGGGTGTCTGTAGATAGGAAGTGTGTGAGCCAGGTGGTGAAGTGGTCGATAAAGGCAGCGGTAGGTCCTGGCGGTCGGTATATGACGGCCAGTCGGAGGTTGGCGGGTGAGAAGATACGAACAGAATGCACTTCAAAGGAGGGGGGCTAAGGGCAGGTAGCGCCTGGATAGGGGCAAATGAACACTTGTCTGACAGGAGGATGCCTACGCCTCCGCCAGGTTTGTTGTTGGGGCGGGGAGTATGTGAGAATTGCAGACCTCCATAGGAGAGGGCGGCGGGGGAGGCTGTGTCTGAGGGTGTCAGCCATGTTTCAGTGAGACCAAGAAATGTAAGATCATTGAGAATGAAAAGGTCGTGGATGTAGGTAAGTTTATTACATACAGAGAGGGCATTCCATAGTGCACCGGGGAGGGCAGGGGGAGGGGTAGGAGTGAGTGAGATTGGTTTGAGATTTCGGGGGTTCCGTGCTCTAGCGCCAGTTGTGGGGAAACGGCTGACAGTGGAGATTTGCTGTGGGGGTCCAGGGTTAGGAGATATGTCACCAGAAGTAAGGAGGAGCAGGGAGAGGGACAGCAGGTGTAGGTAGGAGAGGCTGCGGGGGGGTTGTATGTGTCTGGGGCGGAAAGTCTGCAGGTTTGTGAGGAGCTGTGCAGAGAAAGTTATATGGTGGGGTAGGAGAGAGGGAGAGATGAGGAGATAGTTACTGACAAGGCTGGTTTGGGGTGGAAAGGTGGTTTTTACAAGGAGTGGGAGAACAACAGTGAACAACGTATTTGCCTATCTTCGACTGATATATATTTCTGTACTAGCAGGTACCTGCGACTTCATCTGCGGGTTTGTGTTTGCGTCGGCCCGCGTAAATGTATGCAGTCATTACCGAATATGTTGCGCGGCCAGCCACGTGGTGGTGGAGGTATGCCGTGGTGTGCGGTGTCAGCACAGGGGCATCGCGCGTCCGCCGTCCCGTGCACCCCTCGCCACCACAGGTCCCTTGCTCCCTCCAACCCCACGGCCGTGTCACCCCCTGCTACTGTATGCCTCAGCCCCCCCCATCCACCCTAAATCTGCCTGTCATGCGCCCAGCGCCGCACCTCCCATGAGGTGACCTGAAGCGGCCGCTTCAGGCAGCGCTATGCCAGGGCCCGGGGGAGGGCGGCATTTTTGCTGTCCTGGACTGGCTTAGGGTCACCGTCACTGAGCGGTGGATTGGGGAGGCCGCTGGAGCAGCGCTGCTCCAGTGGCTGCCCCTCACGCTCAGGCAGAGAGCAGGTCCTCTCCCTACCTGCTCTCTGCCTGCTAAAGACGCTCGCTCCGCTCGACCCCGCCCCCTCCGCATGGCCCCACCGGAGGAGGGGGCAGAGCGGAGGGGGTGGGGCGGCTCTCTGACATCCGTCTCAGGTGGCAGAAACCCATGGTTCACCCCTGCATGCGCCCCATCATTCCGTGCATCCCGTGCCCCCCCCCATAATTTAGCCTATTGCGCGGCCCCCCTAGCATCCCATGCACCCCTGTCCACACCAACCCTAAACCCCTAGCCGGCTGCAATGTTTGAAAAGGCGAATCACGCAGGTTACTTACATAAGCTGGCCATGCGATACTGTGTGCGACTGCACGAAGACTGCATGTGCGCTCCCTTCCAGACTTTCTGGCACAGGCCATGGAGCGGAGCAGGCAGCAGCTGGAGCCTTACAGCAGGTGCAACCGAGATTGCTGATTACTGCTGTGGCTGCCCCCTAGTCCCCGGCAGATGGTGGGGAGGCATGCGTGACGCGGGACCCACAGCAGCCGGCATGAGTGGTACTTCTGCAGCCAGCTGCTGTGCATGCTGAACAGTACGCGGGGACGGCCATCTGTGCCCCGCACGTGTGGTAGCGTAGACACATACTACGCCGGCATCGGGCACCACTCACCCGGCTGGCATGGCAGCGACGGTCCAGAGCTGCGGGCAGCCGTCATGTTGTTCGTCGCGTACTGGATTAAGCCAGAGGAATTGCTGTGCTGCCGCCATGTCAGGTCCTGCAGGCGGTCGTGGTGGTGAGTCGGGGGGAGAGAGCAACATGCAAGTAGCCTATTTTTCCTTCCTGGCCAATCTGTAGGTATATGTGCAATTTCGAAAAATCCATTCAGCCGTTTTGCTGTGATTGAGGAACAAACATCCAAACACGCAAACCCACAAACATCCAAACACACAAACTTTCACATTTATAATATTAATAGGATGTGTTAGTGCCTAGTGCTGACCCACTCGGCTTATTAAATATATAAATTAAATTTATAAAGCTTGTTACATATTATCCTATAAAACCGGGCACAGTCGCGGGGTGCAAGTGGAAAGTAAGAAAGAACGGTGATCGCCAGGTATGCCAAAGCGGCTTTGGTAAGGCGGTATCCTTGACACCCTTCTTTAACCAAATTGGCAAGATATAAGAGCAGCCTATGAGGTTCAACATCTCTCTCCGGCCTGCTACAAGCCTCCTGGATATTTTGGAAGAGTTGACAATTATGACAGTCTGTTCAAGAGGTGGTGGAAGCCGCACAGAATACAATCAAGATGGACATGCGCAGAGCCGGTCGTGTTGGCCATCTTCATCCTATTCCTACCCAAGTGGCTCTGCGCATGTCCATCGGCCATCTCGATTCTATTCCGAGCGGCTCTGCACATGTCCGATAGTCATCTTGATTATATCCCATACAAGACCGTTTCTACACAAGTTCGCAGGCCAACTTTACTCTATTCTGATTGGCTCTGCGCATGTCCAGCCGCCATCTTGATTGTATTCCATACAAAACCATTTCTGTGCATGTTCGGCCTCATGGCAGGTCCTTCAACCAGTCCTTACTATCACTACCGCTCACTTCCACTAAGCAATTCCTCCAATTGTTGGAAACCTTTCAGAAAATCCCATAGAGTTTGCAGATATGTTGCGATCTGTGATCACTGGGTGTTACCTCCAACATTCTCTGCAGCAGTCGCTGCTTACATAAGAAAGGTCAATAATCAGGAAATTACAGTTCCCCAGAAGTCGGAGATGTAGCTTGTTCCCTGGGATCAGTCACCACATGTTTGCGCTGCTCCTCTTATCTGTGTACCTTGGCGTCTCCTAGTGAAGATTATATATTTCATAGTAAACTGGATTTCTACAGAATTTAGAAGTGTCACAAGAACAAAATGTATCGGTTACCTCCCCCCGCCCCGTCCATCACTCACACCTTCCCTCTGTAGTACAGATATTTACAGGGTTCCAGTTTGTTCTTAGCCTTAGTTCTTAGCAATTGCTGCATTTTCTTCAGAAATACACAGCACAAAGTACAGCAAAGCTTGCGGGGCAGCAAGAGAATCATAGGAGTAGGAGAAGTAGAACAAAGTTTAGCTAAATTTGATTAAGTACAGGCAGATAGTGATAGAAATCATAGATAAGAGTGATGGAGAAGATCTGTACGGCTCCTCTCAATGATTCACATTACACCCATGACATGAAAGAGAAGGAGTGAAAAGATGCCTTGTTCTGATGAAGATGGGGGCAGAGAGGAGGATCCAGAGGAGTCAAATGGAACCGGCAAGCTGTTGCAAATAGGCCCTACACACATGGTGGAACTAGCACCTGCCCTTGTTGCATTTCTGGGCTATTGCCCCTGCCATGGCATGCACCTTTCCCCGGAATGACATGTCCAAGGAGAGGCCCGCATTCTCTCACAAGTGATGCATGGACAGCTTTCCTATAGAAGTAATGGTGGCTATTCTCCATCAATGTTGAGTACATGCCATTGGAATGCAGTGTAATCTACTAAGTGGCAGTAAGTGCACCACCAGCAGCTTGGCCAAGTATGAGTTAAGTTACAGAACTGCTGGATGACTCGGTTTGTATTACTGTTTCCTGTATATACATTCCCTTATGGATGACTGGTGCTAGCATGGAAGAGGAGGAGGTCTGCACTACAAGCGGACATGCGCAGTCGGCTCTGCCCAGGCCTGATGCCTAGCAGAGTGAATTCAGAGCCGGAAGACGCCACGGAAAGCTGCACAGAGAAGACTTCTAAAGGTAGCAGAAGAACCAGTGTTGATTGGCTGACTGTATAGAATTCGGCCAATCAACGCTGGTTCTGCATCGAACTTTTCCATTCAAATAGCAAGTGGTACTCGATCGAGTATGAGTATTTTGAATACCGTAGTATTTGATGGAATACCTACTCGATTGAATACTACTCGCTCATCTCTAGTAATGATGCTTTTTCATGAGAGCGCGCAGAGATATTGTTCCTACATAAGCTCCTTGCTTGCACAACTTACATATTTCCATGGCTTTATTGTTTGGCAATGTAGAAAAAAATGTCCACACCGGAGATGACAGTGTGTACTTGTTGCGCCGCAGAAGAAATGTGTCTACAACTCCTACCAGTGCTACCATCCCACCCCATTAGCTTTTTTGAGTTAGGACTTCCCTGGGATGTTGGAGCTGCACACTGGTTGGAATGGTTACTATCACTACTGCCACCACCATCTTCCTCTTATGTCACCATGTCACTCTGACCTGGTTGCCAAGTTCAATTTGCAAAATAGTCAACATTGTCATTATCTTCCCCACTTTGTTCCGACTCCTTGTAACCATGCAATTTCTGCACACCCTCATTGTTTCTGCCTCCATGTTTCTCCCTAGTGTCCCTACTAGAATGACAACTAGTAGTAGTAGAATCACTCCCCTTCCCCCGCCACTATTAGTTCTACCACGGACAGTCAATTCTTCCTCGTCCACCTCTGCTTTCATTAGTTGCAAAAAATGCTGACAGTTCTAATCTAGCGCATCAAAAAGAGGAGGAAGACTACGCTGACTAGGAGGAATAGCTTTATTAGCAGGTGATACATCACTACCAGGGCATGCTTGACAGTCCAGAAAGTCCCTGTGGTAAATTATGTGTTACAACATTAAAGGAGGAACACACAGAATCCACACTGAAGACCATATTGTAACATTTCTGCCTGTTCGGGTCTCTGCGCCACCCCCTGCTCGCGTGCTGCGGTGAAGGAGGCATGTGCAGTTTGCATAATTTGCTTAGAGTTTTTAGTTGCACTTTGTGAACAAGGCTCTAGTTCTGTAATTGAATTTGCACCACACCAGTCTTCTGCCCTTGTTGCCTCTGTCCATTAAGTGTTTAATTTTTGCATTGCCCTGTGATTGACAGTGTGCCTTCCTATCAGGTTCTGGGCGGGTTCTTCCTCCCTATTTAGTCTTGGCTCACATTCACACTGGGGCCTGTTATTGCCTTGTGCGTGCTGGCTTTTCTCTTGCTGTTTTGTTACTGTATTCTCATCCTTGACCTCTGGCTTCCCTACTGACAATTCTTTTGGACTCTGATTTGGCACTGCATTGCTCTACTGTTACCGAACCCTGGCTAGCTGACCTCCCTTGTTGTTGTTTGTCTTGTCTGCGTTTTGTGTATCACATATATAGGAAGGGATCGTCTTCGAGTTGCCGCCTATTACATAGGATAGGGCCTGGCAATAGGAAGGGACAGTGGGGGGCTTCAGCTTAGGGCTCACTGTCTCTTGTGCCCCACCCCAGGGTTTCCAGCAGCTTCTGGGGAATTACTGTCCTAGCAATTCCTTAACACAGAATGACATGATGGAGCTAAGTAATCAAAAACTTCTTAATTTTTAAGAGGTATAACAACAATAATGTGAATACTGGTATTGCCACCAAAACCAGAAGTAATGTCAGTAAAAATATGTATAACAAGAGATCAATGGTTAAAAGTCCAGTGTCTGTATCCCTGTAGCTATTTGGCTGCGCAGATATTCTCCCTCCCTCACCCCTATGATTTCTATTACTAATCTACCTGTAATTGATTAATCTGACTAAAATTGGTTTTACTTCTCCTACTCCTATGATTATCTAGATGTATTGCAGGTTTTGCCGTAGTCATTGCTGTGTATTAAAGAAGAATATGGAGTCATTGCTTTGCATCATGCAGTGGGCGAATAACAGATCTATCCCCTACTTCCACCATCCTAGAAATGCCTTGTGTTCCTCTCTAACAGCACCTTATATAGCGTATATGACATCAGCACTGTAACGTGTCCACCTACCATTAACTATTGGTAGGTGGACACAACATGACTATCTCAGCCAATCTGAGAGCCTTTGTTAGGTCAGGCCGGGGTCTCCGCTGTGCTGCACAGAGGCTCCCGGCCCACTCTCTGTCCAGCACCAGAATGGCTGCTGACTCCGGCACAGGATAGGCCGGAGGCCTCCGCTGGAGTTTGTGAAGGTTCCAGTTTTCCCCTGGCACCGGAGCCAGCACTTCCAGGTCAGGGGGATGGGTGGTGGGCCTGAGGCTATTTAGGTCTCATTCTGGTCCTGGCCACTGGTTATTCATGACTCCACAGTATCAGCTCCCTAACGTTGCCTCTCCTGCTCCACTTCTGTCACCTGTCTCCTGCCTTCTGTCCCTGATCTTGGATTCCCTGGATTGTTTTACTCGGCTTGCCTTACAGACCTCTCCTCTGTGATCCTGATTTAGTACCTTCCTGACCTCCTGTGTCTGACCTTTGGCTTCCTCCTGACCTCCTTTTTGGATCCTGATTTGGCTACTTTGTGACCTCTTGTGTATAACCCGGCTTCCCTGACTGCGCTTCTGTCTCTGCCTTCTGCTACCTCGTGACCTCCAGTTATCGACCCGGCTTTCTTGACCACAAATTTGCTCCTTGGGTATCTGCGTATATTCCCTGGATAACCCTCCTGCTCATCTACTACTCCATGGTTAATGTCTGGGTCCTTATGGGTCCTCTTACTTGAGGTTCACTGGGTGTGCGTCGCTCTCTGTGCAGTTGCGGTTCTGGGCCTCGGACTATTACCAAGTCCAACTCCACCATCAGGAGCTCGGGTGAAGAACTCGGGGCCTGGTTCTGCTCCGGTTAGGAGAGTGTAGCACACCCAGGTCTGTTTTTGCCTCAGTGATTGTGAATTCTAGTAGCCCAGGACTTACTGAGTTATCTGTTGCATCAAGTTCCTAACAGCCTTCTCCTAAGGAAAAGAAAAACCTTCAGTAACTGCAGACAGAGTGCAGCATGTACAGTGCGGTGTGCTTGGTTGTAGGGGGGAGGCTACAAGGGACGCTGAATGTAGGATCATTTTCTCCAATAGGTGGCAGCACATACACAGCTTTCTTTCTTCTGGAAGTTGTCTAATCTGCATATCCTTTTTTCCAGGGATCATTGCCTGTCTGCTTTGATGCTCTCTGCAAGGAGAAACAATACCTCCAAGAAGATCCATAAAGGAAAAATGGCAAGCCAAAAATAATTGATGATGATGCCTTTATGTCATGCTCTTTAATCGTTATATATTTAATTATCATACATCATCATGTAGTGTTATTATTAATATTACATCCCAATTATGAGCATGAGTGTTCTTCCTGTAGATCCGCTCCAAAGACCTCAACTTCACACAGATGAAGATACTCTTCTTTTCCAGGCAATGTAACACTGACGTATCTGCCAACCATATCGTTACATTGAAAGGTCTGAGACCCTCCTGCTGGAATTGTTCCCACCACCGCACACCTGTGACAAGAAATTATATGTTATGTTATATGAAAATCTGGGATACACACTGGTGGTAAGACAACACAGAAATATAGATGACACATATTTACAGGGTGGAGTCAGTGGTCCAAAATGTAATCTCAGCATTATGTAAGTCTTATTTGTAGCCATGGAAAATTTTTGGTAAATTTGGTGACTGTTGCTAAAAAGGGATAAACCTGTTATTAAATTTAAGGGTTCACTTACTTGTCTATCCTGCACACCGCTTGCCAATGCGTTCGGTAATCCGTTTTGGGGGGGGTCCCCATGCGGACTCCCCCGAACAGATTACTGACGCAAATGTGAACGAGGCCTTAGACGTATTGATAAATCACTATTTGTAGGGCTCACACTCACCTTGGATTGTTGTTCCCATTGTTGGCCAAGGAGTCTCCTACAAGGATTTCGGCACCGTTCAGTCTGTTTCCGCAGCAGTCCCCTCTGTTGGTGATGGTGATGTGGCCAATCCTATAAGACCTCAGCAAGTCCACCCTCCACCAGGGAGACAACTCCTGGTGTGTGTGTGAACATGAGCCATGGTCAAATTCCGTGTCCTGGTTTCCATCTATTGCATTTATTGGCATTCCCAGATACCCGTAATGATACCGACTATCCTTATAAATGGAAGACTGAGTAGCTCGACCCTGAAGTGCAACGTTCCTGTCTGTTAAGAGAAGAGTACACGTGAAACAGGTTAACACCAGTAATTTGTCTTATCTAGTAAGCCACCAAACACCATTGTAATACAAACCATCTGAGTCCTGAGCCCTGAAATTTCTTAGCATTCCCTGCTTGTTCACTGTCTACACAGTTATAGGATTTTTTTGTCGTCTTTGATTATGTGTGTTTGGATGTTTAGATGTTTGGATGTTTGTTCCTCAGTCACGCAAAAACCACTCAACCGATTTGGCTCAAATTTTCAGGCAGGCAGGGGAGGAGGCCGAGACTGGGGTTGCGGGGGTGGGTGCAAAGGGGTTGGGGGGGGGGGAGGGTTGGAAAGGGGACGCAATGACACCTTAGACGGGCAAACGGATAATGACACCTTAGACGGGCGAACAGATTTTGCTGAAATTGCGCACATACATACCTTGGGTCCCGGATTGAACAATAGGCTACATGGAATTCCCGTACACCACCGCAATTCACTCCCGTGACCGGTGCTTTTCACTTTTGAATTTGCTGCAGGACCTGGGACGCTGAACATGGCGGCTCTCAGAGGTCCAGAGCATCCTGAACCAGCACCTGTACTCTGGGGCAGCGAGAAGTGCGTACGCTGCCCCGCCTGTGTGGGCTTACCACAGAACTGCAGTGCTCTGCCGCGGCCGGACAGGGGGTCGCCTGCGCCGCGGTTTGGAACGCCGGTTCGGCCTGCTGTCCCGTGACGGCTGCGGCCTCTGGACTCTGCATGTCCGTCGGGGATGTGGCCGATGTCTGCTCAGGGCTATCTACAGTGTCATTCGGCCACAGCAGAAGGGTTGTGACGACAGGCGAGTTAGGAGACTTTGAGAAGGGAGAGGGATGGGCTGTTGGGAGTGAGGAGGTTGCCGATCCAGTGGGGGACTCAGGAATGGGGGCCTTGAAGGGGGACTGGGACAGGGCCGCCACAGCGCCCACAGATGGAATGGAGGCACATGGCTTGCCGCGGGAGGGGGGCCCTCATAGGCACCCCTGTAACATCAGTGCATGGGGAGCCCAGGGTTTGGTGAGGCCGTGGGCACAGGTTGGTGGGGGGAAAGGTGACACAGGGTCTTGGGGGGGGAGGGGTCACTGGGTAGGTAAGACAGGGAAGGGGGCATGGGATGGTGGGAAAAAGGGGGCAGGGGGTAGGTAACACGGGGGAAGGGGGTATGAGGTTGGGGGGGAAGAGGACACGGGGCTAGGGGGGAAAAGGGGCACGGCCTAGGAGAAAGAAGCGAGCACATGAGGGAGTGGGTAGAAAAAAAGGGGTTGGCGGGTGCCAGGGGGGAGATGAGGAAAAGGGAGCCGCTGTGGACACAAGGCAAAGGAAGAAGCCTGCGCGGCGCTACAGGTGGGTCGCGCAGGGGGTCAGGGTTCCGCGGACGAAGTCGCGGGTACTGCTAGTATATACATTTTATTTGGACAATAGACAAAAGTGTTGGGACACATACACATTCCACCGCTAGGTCTTCCGATCTTCTGGGAAGGTTTTTTTGTTTACAAGATTTTGGAGGTGTCTATGGGAATTTTTGCCCATTCATCCAGAAGAGCATTTGTAAGGGCAGACCCTGATGTAGGATATTGAGAGGGTCAAGCTGACCATCTCCGTTCTAGCTCATCCCTTGAGTGTCGGATGGGGATTCGGCCAGCCAGTTCTTCCACACCAGGTACCCTCCAGCCATGCCTTTGTTTTAAGCACTGGAGCACAGTGCTGGAACAAGAAATTGTTTTCTTTGGAGAGTATTTGGTGTCTTCCATTTGTCATGGCAGCTTTTCGTGCTGGTGGTTGTTGGAGCTGGTGAAGATTCCCGGGAGGGAGAGAGGGTTGATTGGGTTTGGTACTTATTTTATTTGGTCTGGCTGGTTTTGGGCGCCTGCTGGGTGGTGCACTGGGGAATGGTTTTTAGTGTTTAAACATCCATCTGTATTGAAATGGTGCCCCTGAGCTTGTGCTTTGTGGTTGGTGGTAATGAGTGTGGTGGGCAGATTGGCGGCCAGATTTATGGAGCTCCAAAGACCTCCCCCCCCCTAAATTTCTCAGGTATAATTTTTGGATGTTAAATAATGAGGGTATGTACTAATAGACTGAGGTATGCAGTGCCAGTGCCACCACAAATTTTCCTTTTTGGGGGGCAGACGTCGCACCAACATGTTGGCATTGGAAAGCAAGAGATTTTATCAGAGGAAAAATCTGACATTGGAGGAGACAATAATCTGGGCCACTAATCTAACCTGCTGGCTCAGATTCTAAGTCTAGGTCCACATAGCAGAAAATACTTAGGGTAAGTTCACATGGGTTATTTTTGGATCGGAACCTGAGGCTGGTAGCTGCGACTGAAAGCTGGTGCACTGCATAGCATCCAGCCGTGCACTCCGCTCTGTATTAGTCCTAATGAATGGGCCTAGGCCGGAGGAGGGAGTGTCTTCAGGCCGAATTGCGAGCACCTTGCTTCTTTTTCCGGGAGCCTGCACAAGCCATTGATTTCAATGGGAGCTGTCTTTTTGGTCAGGATTTTGAGGCGAATACGGCCTCAAAATCCTGACCAAAAAAACTCACTGTGAACTTACCCTTACTGAGGATAGTAAAGTCTTGCAGCGTACAGCTCCTATCTTATGCATTGCTACAGTGCAGCCATATATAACCTGATCACCTCCACTGGCCCTTTATTTGGTAATAAATGGGCCTGACCACCGGCACAACTGGCAATTCACTGCAAGAAGAAAAAATTGCTGTGGACGACGGCTTCCAAAATATTACGAATAACTAGGCCTACTCTGGCTGGCAAATCTTGTGACCATCAGCTCGACACACTCACCAATAATCTGCTTACCCATCCAATTTCAAGTGGAAAAATGAAAAATCTTGGGGTTTCCAATGAAAGCATATGAATTCACAATGGACTCTCCAAATGGAGACTCTTATGGAGATGTGAACGGGGCCCCCAGCGATCAAAAGTGGCCACAGTGAATGGGAACTTATGGGCAAGACAGGTTACTGCACGCTCATTCCCATCTAAGTCAATGGAACTGAACGTGTCATATTTATCCTAAGCTCTGGTTGCCTCCGCTTATCCCATATTGCACCAGTTTGGGTAAATACTGTAAACTTGCACCGATAATGTTCGGACACGAACTTGCAATGTGCTCCAGTTTACTTACATTGACTTCTTTCCCCGGATGTAGTTTTATAACTTCCTAGAAAAACACAAAGATAGAAAAAAGTTACTCATCATTCCTGATATCTGGAGTCACAGGGGGACGTCTCCAGGTCCTTTACCCCAGCGACATGATGACAACCCTTCCTGCCCTGTGCAGCCTTGTTATAGGATTTAAGGAAACTGTCGCACACACTAAAAGTTGCTTTTGAGAAAGGTGCAAAACAATTTATTGACAAAAATGGTTTGGAGTACAAACGTTGTTCCGTTGGACAAAGGACCAATTCACAATAAAGCAATAGATCAATGATGACGTTTCAGTCATGTAGACCTTCATCAGATATGATCTCACAAGGTAGGTACAGGGATGTCCGTCCAGGGCATATGACATCCCTGTACCTACACTGCCTTGTGAGATCATATCTGATGAAGGTCTACGTGACCGAAACGTCATCATTGATCTATTGCTTTATTATGAATTGGTCCTTTGTCCAACGGCACAACCGCACCTCTAATGAGGAAAGGTGAGATGGCGGCCTCAGGCGGCACTCTGGAGGGGATGACAGCCACGGCAACCAGCTTTTTTTTTTTTTTTTTTTACTTTTTTTTTTCTAAACTAGCGTAGAAGAGGGTCTGCTCTTGAAACAACCTGAGCAGCCCCTCTCCTGCGCTGATTTAGACCTCTGCGTCTTAGCGCAGGTGGCGTCATCATGCCTCCTGCGCTGATACACAGTCATCTTACTGCTGTGGAAGTGAAGTGGCAGCAGCGCCAGGTGCAGCGGCAAGCTTGGTAAGTTAAATACTTTTTTTTGTATGTTTTATAATAGGCCGCTACCTGCTGGAGTATCCCCCAGCAAGTAGCGGCCTATTTACCAACCTCCCTGGACCTGCTCACTACCATCACCACTTCACCTTGTACTATAGAGTGTGGAGGCCGGCAGTGAGCAGACCCAAGCCCAGGCCACGATTCCACTACTGCAATTATTATACTCAGAAGTCTTTTCAGACCCCCGAGTATAATAATCGGAGCCGCAGGGAAGGTGAGGGAACATAATAAATGGGGATCCCAGAGAGGTGTTAATCCAGTGTTAATCCTAGCAGGCTTCGGGCATGTATGGTAATGTCCCAGACATTACGTGGTCTGGGACATTACCATATATGCCTGAAGCCTGTGCTAGCAGTACCATACAGGCCTGAATCCTGTGTTAGTAACAGCCTGTTGCTGGTAGCACAGGCTTCACGCCTGTATGGTAATATCTTGTTACTGCTAGCACAGGCTTCAGGCCTGTATGGTAACAGCTTGTTACTGCTAGCACAGGCTTTGGGCCTGTATGATAATGCCCCAGACGTCTAGGACATTATCATACAGGCCCGAAGCCTGTGCTAGCAGTAGCAGCTTGTTACCATACAGGCCCGAAGCCTGCTAGGATTAACATCGGATCTCAGAGAGGTGAGTAAAACTGTTTATTATGGTCCCTCACCTCCCCTGGGTCTCTGATTATACTTGGGGGTTTGAAAACATTTCCCTTTAAGTGTGTAGAGGACTGTGGAGAGAAGTGAGGCTCATGTAATAAAGAACTGCTGTTCCTGGGGTCTGAGGTATATAATACCGTATCATCCATTATTATAAGATATAAGGAGAGAAGCTACTGAACCTGCAGAAGCGTCATCAGACACAATCCAAAGGAGGACAATAAGGAACAGAAACTTCATCCTGCAGGAGATACAACCATTATAGAGACATGTCTCCTCCTAGTATATCAAAATCAAAATCAAATCAAAAAAATGCTTTATTGGCACGTCCGAATAGGTATTTGGCATTGCCAAAGCTAGTAAAGTGGGTGGGTGGGGGGGGAGTTGGGTTGGGTGGGTGGTGGGTATGGGGGGGGGGGGTTCGGTTATAACAGTCCATGGAGTCTCATCTTCCTCTTCGTTGGTGACTACTATATGGGGAGGTGGGGGTGGGGTGGGGGTTGGTGGGGAGGGCGTTTTGGGATAAATATAACAGTCCATGGAGTCTCATCTTCCTCTTGTTTGGTGACAGCTGGACACGTATTGGGCAGCGATCTCCACAGTGGCCTCTTCTTCTGTATATACAGTACAGAATGGCATACATCACACACAAGTGATATAAATATATACTATATATCCCTGGGGCACATATGGTGGCATGGTGTATTATTGAGGTTATACATACATATTGAGGTTACATATTATTGATGTAACAGCACGGTATACCTCTGAGGTCATATATAGAGTGTTAGAGCTCCGGGCCGGAGCCTCCGCTGTGGCGCATGGAGGTTGCCGGCCCACTCTGTTTTCTGTGCTGGGCTGGCGCTTCCGGTCCCTAGTGAGGAGGGCCAGAACTTACGCAATAGTCTACGGGAGATTCCGGTCTCCTCCTGGGGCCAGAAACTTATTTCTGAGGTCAGTGGGGTCAGTGGCAGGCTGGAGGCTATTTAGGCCTCATTTTGACTCCAACCTGACCGCTGGTTATTCAGTTCTTCTGGCTACAGCTCCCTGCGCTCCTGATTCCTCCTGACTCCGTTCCTCTTGCTCCTCCCTTCTATGTTCCTGTTCTTGGCCTTCTGTATTTGACCTTGGTTTGCCTTCCAGACTACCCCTTCTTGATCTTCTGATTTGGATACCTCCTGACCTCCTGTGGGTGACCTCGGCTTGTTTCCAGATTGCTCCAACTTAACCTTCGCTTGGCTACTTTGTGTATGACCCAGCTCTCCTGACTACTCTTTTGCTTCGTCCTCCTGCTACCTTGTGACCTCCTGTGCACCGACCTGGCTTGTTGACTTCATTTTAGTTTTCCCTGGAACATGGTAGACCTCCTCTGCACCGACTTGACCTGCACGATCTTCTGCAGTTCTTCCATTATTGCCTGGCGTTCCTCTGAACATCACTCTTCTTGCTCCTCCCGTTTCTTCATCTGCTGAGGTTAGTGTTTTCAGGTTTTCTGGGTCCTCTGCTACTTGGGGTGCGCTGAATGTGTTGCGCTCTCTGGGCGATTGCGGTTGTGGGTCACTGAATTTACCAAGTCCAACTCCAACATCAGGAGCTCTGACGAAGAAATCTGCGGCTTGGTTTAGGAGATCGTTGTACACTTGTTGCTGTTTGGCCTCGGTGTGTGAGGTCCTGGTTGCCCAGGACTAGGGTTGAGCGATCCGGATTGGAAAAGATCAGATCCCGATTGGCGATCGAGCAAATTTCATGATCAGTATCGGCTGGAAATAATCGAAAATAGGATTTTGAAATCTCAAGATCAGCTCAACCCTATCGTATATATAATATACAATTAGGGTTGAGCGATCGGCAAAGATTGGATCCCGATCGGCGCTTGAGCAAATTTCACGATCGGGATCGGCTGGAAAATGATCGGAAATCGGATTTTAAAATCGATCCTGAAATCTCAAGATCGGCTCAACCCTACCCAGGACTGACTCTCCGTTGTTGTTGCATCAGGTTCCTAACATAGAGGCACGGTATATCTCTGGGGTCATATATAGAGGCATGTTAAATCTTAGGGATCAATATATGGAGACGTGGTATATCTTCGAAGATATATATAGAGACAAGCTATAGCTTTATTGAACATTGCTACATCTGTAGATCTGTAGAAGCTCAGGATGGACGGGGTGTTATTAACCATTTCATGACAGTGGAGTGTTGCAGGGCTAATAGATGACAGATAATAACACTAATAACACTGCTACATCTATAGATACAGACTATGTCAGCGCCCGGCTCTGCTACATCCAAACAATGTGGCTCCAATGTCTCCCCCTCCCCCATACTATGTACATTGTGTGATATCTGATATGTAATAGAGATCTTACCTTACTGTATGAATGGTCACCAGCTGTATCCCCAATGGTGGGATTCTCTATTATATATCCCTGTGTGTCCCCCACCCCGAGCGGTCAGTGGAGCGGATTGGTCAGTGGATATTGGTGAGCCGCCCGGCCGTATGTACATAAAATGTAATCATTATACAGTGAAAAACTCTGAACTTTCTACTAAACTTTGGCCAGTGTTTGCTAAGTCCGGCGTCTCTTACATCAAGAGAAAGAATGTTGTATTGATTTTGGTGAATTTAGGATCTCAATGCTATTTGATATTGATGACGTATCCACAATATAGGTTATCAGTATCAGATGGGTCGGGATCTGAGAACCGAACCCCGCTCTGATCAGCTGATGCGGCCACTAGAGGTCATATATTGAATATACAGCTGGGTGAGCTCTGCTCCTAGTCAACGGAATTGGAATGGGGCTCCAGTTCTAGACGCCATCGCTACACTGTATGGAGCTTCCGGTCAGTACAGCGGTGGTGCCTGAGACCGAAGCCACATCCCAATTCACGTGAACGGGAGCAGAGCTGCTTCCAGGCATATACTTAGTATATGACATCCTCTGGGTGTTGGATAGGCCATCACTAACAAATATCTTCAGATCCTAGACAAGCACTTTAAGTTCTATGAATTTGGCTACATCCGAAGAAACCAATGTACGCAAACGTCTGATGTAACCAGATTGAGTAAAGTATTGAATAAATATAAGCTTACGTTGAACAAGAGAGTAGTCAGATACACTATGGGCCGAGGTCAGGGCTGGCTGAGTTTGTGCAGAGTCGGAAAAAAGGCAACAGGTTAGAGGGGCTAGGAAAGGTTTGGAGGTCAGGAACAAGTCAGGGTCAGACACAGGTACTAAGAAAGTTGAAGATCAAGTAGTTGATATGACCAAGCTTGATTCAATAAACAGGTGGTCAAAGAGAATGAGAAAGAACTTCCATGCTAGAAATCTATATTGCTCAGGCACCTTCCTGTATGTGTGGGAGTCTTATATGGTCAGGGATGGCTAGGAGAGAATAAGGTGAGTGTAAGGGGATGTGTGCACCCTACAAGGAGCAGAGCAGAAGAACCAGAAGGAGCAGAGACATGTGCATGGCAGCAGGGAATAGAAGGGACAGCAGAGTTACGTTGTCTACGGTCTTGATGGCATCTCCTGACAGTACGGAGCGTCTCGCTGCACCCCTACATGTCTCCACATTATAGAATAATCTAATGTTAATAATAATAGTTTTATTTGGCAAAAAAAAATCCATTCTGATCTTATCTACCTGTATATTAGATAAAAAACGTACACTTTAGCCATCCAATGCTCTTCAAAGCTGAACTCCGACACCTCAAGACCTCATCACAGGAGCTTCAACCAACTTTGGCAAGGTCTCTCCTTTTTTGGGGGAACCTTCTGGTAAATCCGGGAGACTTGCGTGGTATAGTATCGCCAACATTATGTGTAGTTTTCGCAGCAGTTACACAAGAAAGGTCAATGATCAGGACGTTCAAGTTCCAGTGAAGTCTGATGTTTTTGTTGCCCTCTCAGCTCACTCACTACATATTTGCACTGTTCCTCTTATCTGTGTGCCTTGCCTTCTCTCAGGCTGTGTCGGGGACATTTCACATGAAACTGGATTTCTGTAGGATTAGGAATTATTCACTAAAACAAAATGTAATATTTACCCTCCCCCATCCATGAAAATCACCAATCACCGGAAATATATAGTATCCAACAATGAATGTATGTCCAACGAGGCGAACATGCCATGGAGTTATAGTCACCCCCAACACCTCGAAGAGCATTTCACCATCTCCACTAACACTTGGGTTTTCATCCTTCAAGTCCCAAAAAACAGAAACCCCGTCCGCTTAAAAAGTGGTCACGTGCAGAAACCCTCAGGCCCTATAGACTATAATGAGGTCTGCTGGATGTCCACCTGGTTTTAGACGTTTTTATACTAAAAATTTTGAGCAGAATCTGGAACAGTCTCCATAAAAGTCTAGTGCGAGCCTAGTGCTACATGCTAATACTGGTGTACACAAAATACGTACACTTGGGACTAAAGACCAGACCAGCTAACCTATAGAAGACATAGTGTAACATGCAAGCCAGGTCAAAACCAGGACAGCACAGGCATATCCAAACTGATAGGAGAAGAACAACAAGGTCCAAGCCAGGGTCATATCCAGGAGATAACAGATTAAGCTGAAGCAGTAGGAGATCTGGTAACCAGAAAGGTAAGCCAAAATGAGAAATCAAGAGTTCAGCAAAACCCAGATAAGATCTGAGAACAAACCTGATACCTGAGTAGTATCAATGCTGCATATAAATACCCTGCAAAACGATGTGAAACAAAGGTTCATCCAAGATAAATTTCTCTAGTTTTGATCTCGTTAGAATCTGGGTTGAATCTGGTTTGTTGCGAGTTCATTCATCTCTAGTCCTGGTGGGAATTGTTTAAGACTCTGTCACGCTCTCTGTAGACATCCTTACACCTTACACTGTACAGACAAGTGGTAAGATCCTCACTATGGCTGGTTGTAATTGGATTTTTTTTACCTTCGGAGAAGGCTTTTGGTTTGGGCCTTAGCCATAGTGATGTTGCAAGTGGTATAGGTGCTGATTCTATGGTGACTTCTTCCAATAGGTGGCAGCACATAGACAACTTTTTTCATCTGGAATTGAACTAATCTGCCTAATCTTTTTCCCATTGTGCATTTTGTGGTTTATAAGACCCTCTACATCAACTCTAGTGCTCTCCACAAGGAGAAAGAGTTCCCTGAAAGAAGAGAACTACGCAGCAAACATTATGTATCATAAGGTCTTTATTTCATGATATCATAGCAGTTCTATACATCACTATCATGAATCATGACCATATTTTTATTATTTTTACGTCTTGACTATGCACATGTGTGATCATGATCTAGATCCCGTCCATAGACCTCAACTTCACAGAAGTGAAGATATTCCGATTTTCCAGGCAAACCGATATTAACGTATCTACCAACGATATCGTTACATAGGAAGGTCTGAGACCCTCCTGCTTGAATTGATGTCACCACCGCACACCTGTAATAGGAAACCATAGGTTAGTGTCCTCCACTAAATCTATATGGAGATAGACAAGAGAGGACTGTCTTATTCCAAACTACGAGCTGGCCAAGTGTAGTGCAACAAAGGACTGGACAACATGGAGACCTTCCGTAGCATTACGGATTGGTTTAACTATTGTGACAGATGCATAAGATTGCCTAGCTGTGGGACCTGGGACCACTTGGGACCATCCTAATCCTCTCCCCCTTCTCTGATGGACAGGGTAAAGGAGCTCTTGCTCTACTGCTATGTTAATGGGTGCAGGCGCAGCATGGCAAGTTCCAGAGCTGTTCTGCGCATGCGCCAATTACCATAGTGGAGGAGCGAGCGCTAGGAGATTTCAGCTAAACCTCCTGACCCTGTTTTCCCCCAATAGAATAAACTGATCCATTTTAACAGATGTAAAGGGGATTGATGTCTGAGTTATGTCAGTTATGGATTTATTCCAACACTTCTTCCAGGGTGCTAGCGTCAAACCTTCTCACACAATTGAAAAGATGAGGTCAAAATTTGAGTTTAATGGATACTTTGCCTATTAAATAAAGGCATACAAGGTATGGTTACTGACGAATCTGTTCTGAAGAATGATTGGTTGGTGTGCACCATGACTGGAGACAAATAACTTTTAGAAGACTTCAGTACATTTCTTATAGAGATGAATGAGGCTGAGAAATGCTACAATAGCTGAAGACCTAGGAGTACATCAATCCATCGTTACACAAATTGGCTACAAAAGATAAAATGCAGGACCGCTGCTTCTCTCAGCAGAAGATCTTGAATAAAAGGATGATCTAACTGCAAGCAAAAAACAGTTCTCACTTCTAAAGGGGTTGTCCAAGATTTGGAGCAACTCATGGCACAGTCAGGGCTCCTAGGAACTTAACTATAAAACATAGTGTAGAATACTCTTAGGACTTCTAGGAACCTATCTATAAAACATAGTGTAGAATACTGTCAGGACTCCTAGGAACCTATCTATAAAACATAGTGTAGAATACTCTTAGGACTCCTAGGAACCTATCTATAAAACATAGTGTAGAATAGTCTTAGGGGGCTCCTAGGAACCTATCTATAAAACATAGTGTAGAATACTGTTAGGGCTCCTAGGAACCTATCTATAAAACATAGTGTAGAATAGTCTTAGGGGGCTCCTAGGAGCCTATCTATAAAACATAGTGTAGAATACTCTTAGGGCTCCTAGGAACCTATCTATAAAACATAGTGTAGAATACTGTTAGGACTCCTAGGAACCTATCTATAAAACATAGTGTAGAATACTCTTAGGGCTCCTAGGAACCTATCTATAAAACATAGTGTAGAATACTCTTAGGGCTCCTAGGAACCTGTCTATAAAACATAGTGTAGAACACTCTTAGGACTCCTAGGAATCTATCTATAATACATAGTGTAGAACACTCTTAGGGCTCCTAGGAACCTATCTATAAAACATAGTGTAGAATAGTCTTAGGGCTCCTAGGAACCTATCTATAAAACATAGTGTAGAATACTCTTAGGGCTCCTAGGAACCTATCTATAATACATAGTGTAGAACACTCTTAGGGCTCCTAGGAACCTGTCTATAAAACATAGTGTAGAACACTCTTAGGACTCCTAGGAATCTATCTATAATACATAGTGTAGAACACTCTTAGGGCTCCTAGGAACCTATCTATAAAACATAGTGTAGAATAGTCTTAGGGCTCCTAGGAACCTATCTATAAAACATAGTGTAGAATACTCTTAGGGCTCCTAGGAACCTATCTATAAAACATAGTGTAGAATACTGTTAGGACTCCTAGGAACCTATCTATAAAACATAGTGTAGAATACTCTTAGGACTTCTAGGAACCTATCTATAAAACATAGTGTAGAATACTGTCAGGACTCCTAGGAACCTATCTATAAAACATAGTGTAGAATACTCTTAGGACTCCTAGGAACCTATCTATAAAACATAGTGTAGAATAGTCTTAGGGGGCTCCTAGGAACCTATCTATAAAACATAGTGTAGAATACTGTTAGGGCTCCTAGGAACCTATCTATAAAACATAGTGTAGAATAGTCTTAGGGGGCTCCTAGGAGCCTATCTATAAAACATAGTGTAGAATACTCTTAGGGCTCCTAGGAACCTATCTATAAAACATAGTGTAGAATACTGTTAGGACTCCTAGGAACCTATCTATAAAACATAGTGTAGAATACTCTTAGGGCTCCTAGGAACCTATCTATAAAACATAGTGTAGAATACTCTTAGGGCTCCTAGGAATCTATCTATAATACATAGTGTAGAACACTCTTAGGGCTCCTAGGAGCCTATCTATAAAACATAGTGTAGAATACTCTTAGGGCTCCTAGGAACCTATCTATAAAACATAGTGTAGAATACTGTTAGGACTCCTAGGAACCTATCTATAAAACATAGTGTAGAACACTCTTAGGACTCCTAGGAATCTATCTATAATACATAGTGTAGAACACTCTTAGGGCTCCTAGGAACCTATCTATAAAACATAGTGTAGAATAGTCTTAGGGCTCCTAGGAACCTATCTATAAAACATAGTGTAGAATACTCTTAGGGCTCCTAGGAACCTATCTATAATACATAGTGTAGAACACTCTTAGGGCTCCTAGGAACCTGTCTATAAAACATAGTGTAGAACACTCTTAGGACTCCTAGGAATCTATCTATAATACATAGTGTAGAACACTCTTAGGGCTCCTAGGAACCTATCTATAAAACATAGTGTAGAATAGTCTTAGGGCTCCTAGGAACCTATCTATAAAACATAGTGTAGAATACTCTTAGGGCTCCTAGGAACCTATCTATAAAACATAGTGTAGAATACTGTTAGGACTCCTAGGAACCTATCTATAAAACATAGTGTAGAATACTCTTAGGGCTCCTAGGAACCTATCTATAATACATAGTGTAGAACACTCTTAGGGCTCCTAGGAACCTATCTATAAAACATAGTGTAGAATACTCTTAGGACTCCTAGGACCCTATCTATAATACATAGTGTAGAATACTGTCAGGGCTCCTAGGAACCTATCTATAAAACATAGTGTAGAATACTGTCAGGGCTCCTAGGAACCTATCTATAAAACATAGTGTAGAATACTCTTAGGGCTCCTAGGAACCTATCTATAATACATAGTGTAGAACACTGTCAGGACTCCTAGGAACCTATCTATAATACATAGTGTAGAATACTTTCAGGACTTGTTTAGACCTACCAGTTCTAAATTTGTAAGGCAAACACAGCCAAAGTACTTACTCACTTACTTTTTCTCCCTGCATTGTAGACCTTGTGCTCAGCAAGGTCCCATGCATACGAACCAATCCATACTGGAAAATCTGTTCCATACATTAGCTGGATTTCAAGATCCAAACCATAGTGGGTATTCCTTGCGTCATAGTGATCTCGGATCTTGGGAGTGTCTGCTACCATGAGGCTTTACTGTCTACACTATATACAGGATGGCACAGGAAGGAGACAGAGACTTCTGAGACAGTAGAGTCACGAGGAGGCAGCGACTCCCAACATCATCCATCATTTGGCTCTGTGCAGATCAGGGAATCCAGTCAATATGCAGAATGGATTTTCCAGTTCAGATTGCCCCGCGTGCAGGGGGCATAAAAGCCATGAACAGAATAACTCTTTGTATATTTGTGATTCTGATTTTCTATAATGTTGCCTTATATATCCAAGTCATTCCAAAGGGTTCACTTACTTTTCTTGCCTGGGATGTATTAATAAATAAGTGTATGTAGGGCTCACACTCACCTTGGATTGTTGTTTCCATTGTTGGCCAAGGAGTCTCCTACAAGGACTTCAGCACCGTCCAGTCTGTTTCCGCAGCAGTCACCTCTGTTAGTGATGGAGATGTGGCCAATCCTATAAGACCTCAGCAGGTCCACCCTCCACCAGGGAGATAAGTCATTGTTTGTGTGTGAACATGAGCCATGTTCAAATTGCGTGTCCTGGTTTCCATCTATTGCATTTATTGCCAAGGCCAAATACCCCAGATGATTCAAGGTGTCCCTATAAATGGAAGACTGAGTAGCTCGACCACCAAGTGCAACATTCCTGTCTATCAAGAGAAGAAAAAATATTACGCGCATCTTAAAGGAGTTGTCTAACCCCAAAATGATATTTCATACTGAAAAAGTCTACACAGGACATCAGTATGAGATTCCCTGTCACCCGGAGCCCACACAGACTTGTCTAGGAGTCGGGTTGAGCTGATCTTGAGATTTCTGATCATTTTCCAGCCGACCCCGATCGCAATTGTGAAATTTGTTCGATCACCGATTGGGATCCAATCTTTCCCAATCCCGATCACTCAACCCTAGTCAATGCTTCTCTATGGGTAAAATCACTTTTAGGGTTGGGAGGATCTTGAGATTTCAAAATCTGATTTCTGATCATTTTCCAGCCGATCCCAATCCTGATCCCGATCGCAATCGTGAAATTTGCTCGATTGCTGATCGGAATCTGATCTTTTCCGATCCCGATCACTCAATCCTATCTAGGAGCGGTGTGGCAGCCCCGTCCACTCTATAGTGGTGGCTCTGGCGAAGATGGGAGCCACTACTATTTCTTGAATAGGAGAGCCGGCCTGCACCCCAACAGATCACTTACTAATAACGGAACCTGTATATCATTTTGGGGATGGACAACCCATTTAATTGAACCCCAAGCCATAGCTGCTTTCTACATGAGGAATCACCAGAGGATGTTGGGTCGGATACATCTGAGATGTCCCGGATTCCCTGCTTTTTCACCCTCTGCATAGTTTATACTGTACATCTTATTGAGTAGGGTTGAGCCGATCTTGAGATTTTAGGATTGATTTTAAAATCCGATTTTGTATCATTTTCCAGCCGATCGCGATCGTGAAATTTGCTCGATCGCCGATCGGGATCTGATCTTTCCTGATCCTGATCCCTCAACCCTATTAATCAGATATACATGAGTGGGGTTGAACCGATCTTGAAATAACCTCCAACCTCGATCCCGCCAGAAAAGATCGGGATTGAAATTCCGATCGCGATCGTGAAATTTACTCAATCGCTGCTCGGAATCCAATCTTTTCCAATCCCGATCGCTCAACCCTATTATTGAGTCTCATGATGACGTCTTCACTGAGCACAGAACCACATGACATCTCTCATATTTACTTACATATATGTTTCCTGTCATCAGTATGTTCAAAGTTTCCTATAAAAAACAAAATAACGAAAAGATTATTCATCATTCTTCAAATCTGGAGTCACGCGGTGATGTCTCCAGCTCCTTTACTCCAGCATCATGATGGTATCCCCTCCCTGTCCTGAGCTCTGTCCGGGGAGACACATACTGGGAGAGGTTTATCACGCCTTGTTCCTCGTATAAAAGCATGAAAAAGTTGCAATTATTTGTGGGGTTTGGGGTTGTGTGCAAAAAATTGCAACTTTATTTTTCTGCACTTGCCCCTACCCTGAAGTAGGATTAGACCTGGGGGTTTACCAACACCCATGTCAGGTAAATGAATAATTTTGTTACAAGGCACATGACCTCATCAAAGAATGCGCCTTGAATAATTGTCCTCTGCAGGCGCAAAAGTTTTCAAGACCAGCGTACTAAATGTCAGGCTTGCTAAATCCCCCAGTGTGCAGACCCTTGTTCCCCCTCTAGTCATTGTGCACATGCCTATACTATTGTCACTATGGACATCTATGTGGATGGGGATTTAGATTGAGCCCAAGGCTGGATTCACATCAGCACTCGCTCTACATTCGGTGATTCCGTCTCCGAATGCGCTTGAAAAATGCAAAGAGAAAAATCCTACAAGCAAGTAACCGCTTTTTAAGGGGATTCTGTTTCTATTTTTTGGGTCCCCAAGTGGATCCAAGTGCAGGTGTGAGTCTAGAGTATTGGAGGGATTTAGGAAAACGTGAGTGTAACATCTTTGCTAGAGATGAGCGAACAGTGTTCTATTGAACACATGTTCGATCGGATATCAGGCTGTTCGATGTGTTCGATTCCATACGGACACCACGTGGCAAACTCCAAAAAAATTTGATTCCCCTCCCACCTTCCCTGGCGCCTTTTTTGCACCAATAACAGCGCAGGGGAGGTGGGACAGGAACTACGACACTGGAGGCATTGAAAAAAATTGGAAAAAAGTCATTGGCTGCCGAAATCAGGTGACCTCCATTTTAGACGAATAGTGGATTTCAGATCCGGGTCATATGAGAATGTGAACTTTGTGACTAAGAGACAGGGATAGCTGTACAGGCAGGGATAGCTAGGGATAACCTTTATTTAGGGGGGAATGTTATTAAAAATAACTTTTTTGGGCTCTATCGGGTGTGTAATTGTGATTTTTGTGAGATAAACTTTTCCCCATAGGAATGCATTGGACAGCGCTGATTGGCCAGAGTACGGAACCCGACCAATCAGCGCTGGCTCTGCTGGAGGAGGCGGAGTCTAAGATCGCTCCACACCAGTCTCCATTCAGGTCCGACCTTAGACTCCGCCTCCTCCAACAGAGCCAGCGTTGATTGGCCGAATTCTGCTAACTGGCCAATCAGCGCTGGCCAATGCATTCTATTGGCGTGATGAAGCAGAGCTGAATGTGTGTGCTGAGCTCAACTACGCCGGTGGCGTAGCCGAGAGTTCAGTGCACGGCCAGCTCTCCTATGTCGGAGATTGAGCAGAGTTGGTCGTGCGCTCCGGTGGTGTAGCAGAGCCGAGGGTGCAGAAGGATTCAAGCGCACACTCGGCTCTGATGTAGCAGAGCTGAGTGTGCACAAGGGTTTAAGTGCACACTCCATCCGGAGATGTAGCCGTGCTGATGCGGTCAACACTGCTACATCTCAGATCGGACTACAATGGAGACTGCTGTGGAGTCCACTTGAACCCTTCTGCACCCTCGGCTCTGCTTCACCACCGGAGCGCACGGCCAACTCTGCTCAATCTCCGACATAGGAGAGCTGGCCGTGCACTGAACTCTCGGCTACACCACCGGCGTAGTTGAGCTCAGCACACACACTCAGCAATGCTTCATCACGCCAATAGAATGCATTGGTCAGCGCTGATTGGCCAGTTAGCAGAATTCGGCCAATCAACGCTGGCTCTGTCAGAGGAGGCGGAGTCTAAGGTCGGACCTGAATGGAGACTGGTGTGGAGCGATCTTAGACTCCGCCTCCTCCGGCAGAGCCAGCGCTGATTGGCATAATTCTGTAAACTAGCCAATCAGCGCTGGCCAATGCATTCCTATTGGAAAAAGTTAGCTTGCAAAAATCGCAAGCTGACAGGTATTTCCATGTAATAAAGTGACTTTTATGCCCCCAGACATGCTTCCCCTGCTGTCCCAGTGTCATTCCAGAGGTGTTGGCATCATTTCCTGGGGTGTCATAGTGGACTTGGTGACCCTCCAGACACGGATTTGGGTTTCCCCCTTGACGAGTATATGTTCCCCATAGACTATAATGGGGTTCGAAACCCGTTCGAACAGTCGAACAGTGAGCGGCTGTTCGAATCGGATTTCGAACTTCGAACATTTTGGTGTTCGCTCATCTCTAATCTTTGCCGTCCGGGCTTTGGCGTCATCACCTGGTCGCATGCTGCGGCGCAGGAGATGCATTCGGCTGTGATTTCTTCTTTTGGGTTTGTTTTGCATTGTCTGAACACTGTCCTATTCCTTCACCTTAGTAATTGATTTCCCACCACACCCATCTCCTTCACCTTTGTTTCTCTCTTCTCCTCCATTAGTTAAACTTATTCTTTCTCTGTGATTAACAACCTGCCATCCTGTCATTATGTCCAGGGCGGATTCTTCCTCCCTACTGTATTTAGTCTTGGTGCTTGCTATTGCTTTGTGCGTGCTGGCTTTTTCTCTCGCTGTTATTTCTTGTATTCTGATTTCTGACCTCGGGCTTTCCCTATTGGCTATTCTTTTAGATTCTGATTTTGACACTTCATTGCTCAACTGTTACTGACCCCTGGCTAGCTGACCTCCCTTTGTTGTTATTGTCTTGTCTGCGTTTTGTGTGCCATGTATATAGGTAGGGATCGTCTCCAAGTTGCTGCCTATTGCGTAGGATAGGGCCAGGCAAGAGGAAGGGACAGTGGGGGCTTCAGCTTAGGGCTCGCTGTCTCTTGTGCCCCTTCCTCCAGGGTTCATCTACGCACTGGGGAACTGCTGTTTGCACTTCCCTAACAGTGAGTCTTCCTATACCCTGAACCAGGGAATGGTTAGCCTCATATATGACAGGCGGCATACGAGGAGTGATAAACCTCGCCCAATGTTCCTATGGAAATGCAGAGCCAGAATTCTGTACAGGACTGGATCAGGCATCAGCAGCATGGACAACAGCATTGGCAACACAGTAAGCAAAATAGCATCCCTCCAGAAGGTGGCACTAGAGAGTCAGCTATTCCTCTTGTCTAATATTTTGCATTTTCCCAGGAGGCAATGCAGTAAACTCTCTCTAAGTGCTCGATCTCTACAAGGACAATCACTGCCTTCCAAAAGTCTATTTTACAGATAATTTTACCTTCCAATAAGGGGTACTTACTTAATTGCTTTCCCATCGTTGCAGCTTTTTTGATGTTCTCGGATATCCCCTTGATGAACAGAAATGACTCCCCCTTGCTCTCGCTAACATTTCTTACATCAATTCCTTCTTGCAGGTCTCCTGGTGAGTACGAGATCAAGACCTTGTTGGCTCTTAAACAGTAAATCACCAAATTTTTCTACAGTAGGATTATTTGTCAAACGGAATCCTATAGACCATGACTTCTAGGTAACAGCCCCGTCCATAGATACACAATGGAGCCCTTGGTCCCCATTTATTTCTACTGTCACCAGTCCTGCCAGAGTTGCGCCATAAGCTGAGGTTACACCATATCGATCTAAATTAGAGAAGTGACATCAAGAAGACCCCGAGAGGCAAAGCAGAAGACGTCCATTTATACAAGACTCAACAATGAATGTGATCCCCATCGGCGAACCCCAAAATGAAGACAGACCCTAGAATGAACCTCAATAAGTACAGACCCCAGACCTCCAAAATAAATATAGAGAGGAGAGACGTTACTGAACCTGCAGGAGCGCCATCAGACACAATCCAGAGGAGGACAATGAGGAGCAGAAACTTCATCCTGCAGGAGATACAACCATTATAGAGACATGTTCCCTCCTAGTATATACAGTACAGTATGTCATATATTACAATAGAACTATATACTGTATATCCCTGGGGCACATATGGTGGAACAGTGTATATTTGAGGGCACATGTATATCTCTGGGGCCATATATAGAAGCTATCAATGTGACGTAATCAATACATTACTGAGGTTGTGTCTGTCAGTGTGTCAGGTTGTACATTGTTACAGCTGTACTTAAGGATACTATGACAATCTGGAAGGCTTGGACATGTTGAATATCCAGCTGCCTGATCCTTCTGTCCTGACATTTGGCATCAGGCCCCCATACACTTTATATAACAAGCCTAAATTAGCGAACTCAGCCAATATAATGTCATGTATATGACACGTGTCACTCATGAGGAATCTTCTGCTTAGTTATAGAGACCTCATCTAAGGTGATACAAAGTCTGAGACATTCTACTCATTAACCAGAAAGCTCAGGATGGACGGGGTGTTAACCATTTCATGAGTGTTGCTGGGCTAATAGATGACAGATAACACTAATAACACTGCTACATCTATAGATACAGACTATGTCAGCGCCCGGCTCTGCTACATCCAGACAATGTGGCTCCAATGTCTCCCCCTCCCCCATACTATGTATATTGTGTGATATCTGATATGTAATAGAGATCTTACCTTACTGTATGAATGGTCACCAGCTGTATCCCCAATGGGGGGATTCCCTATTATATATCCCTGTGTGTCCCCCGCCCCGAGCAGTCAGTGGAGCGGATTGGTCAGCGGATATTGGCGAGCCATCCGGCCTTATGTACATAAAACTACTGAACATTGTAACCGACTTTGGCCAGTATTTACTGTCTGACATCTGTGTCATCAACCAAAAAATAAAAAAAATCGGGATTGATTTGTGCCAAATTGAATAAACCACCATGACCTCGCACTTTGTCACTTTTGGAAATGTCAGAAACTTGTGAAAGCAAATCTACAGGGGATGGAGTCTGGCCGCTAACATTGAAGGTAACTGAGCTCCTCGCTGAATACTTGCTAGAATCCCTACAAACCGCATCTTTCAATGCCCAAGATGGTGAATCCTATTAAAGAATGGGGAAAGGAACAGATGGCTGCCCCAAGAGCAGCTACAAAACCCTAGAAGACCTGGCCAAATACCTAAAAAAGAAGAGAGCTTATCCTTCCTTGAGATTCCTCAAGATGGGGGTGAATGCACTGGATAAACAAGCTTTTGAGGGACTTTGACATGAAGAGCACCAAGATCCAAGTCAGTTAGATTGCTGGCCAAATCTTAGAGAATACTAGAAGAGGATGAGTCATGGGGACAAAGGATAAAAATAGTGAACTTGGAGGCTAAGATGGTTTTGACCTATGCTGAGGACAACACCACCAAGCTGGATGATGAATGAGCAGGACATGACTGCTAGGAGAAACGTACGATCAGAGACTGCAATGTGGAGGCTGTAAGAGCATGATGAGAGGACATGGAGGATAAGAGGAATAACCAGAGAGAGGACATGGAAGATAAGAGGAATAACCAGAAAGAGGACATGGAAGATAAGAGGAATAACCAGAAAGAGGACATGGAAGATAAGAGGAATAACCAGAAAGAGGACATGGAAGATAAGAGGAATAACCAGAAAGAGGACATGGAAGATAAGAGGAATAACCAGAGAGAGGACATGGATGATAAGAGGAATAACCAGAAAGAGGACATGGAAGATAAGAGGAATAACCAGAGAGAGGACATGGAAGATAAGGAGAACAATCAGAAAGAGAACATGGATGATAAGAGGAATAACCAGAGAGAGGACATGGAAGATAAGAGGAATAACCAGAAAGAGGACATGGAAGATAAGAGGAATAACCAGAGAGAGGACATGGAAGATAAGAGGAATAACCAGAGAGAGGACATGGAAGATAAGAGGAATAACCAGAGAGAGGACATGGAAGATAAGAGGAATAACCAGAAAGAGGACATGGAGGATAAGGAGAACAATCAGAGAGAGGACATGGAAGATAAGGAGAACAATCAGAAAGAGAACATGGAGGATAAGAGGAATAACCAGAGAGAGGACATGGAAGATAAGGAGAACAACCAGAGAGAGGACATGATGGAGGATAAGAGGAATAACCAGAGAGAGGACATGGAAGATAAGAGGAATAACCAGAAAGAGGACATGGAAGATAAGAGGAATAACCAGAGAGAGGACATGGAAGATAAGAGGAATAACCAGAGAGAGGACATGGAAGATAAGAGGAATAACCAGAAAGAGGACATGGAAGATAAGAGGAATAACCAGAGAGAGGACATGGAAGATAAGAGGAATAACCAGAGAGAGAACATGGAAGATAAGAGGAATAACCAGAGAGAGGACATGGATGATAAGAGGAATAACCAGAGAGAGGACATGGAAGATAAGAGGAATAACCAGAGAGAGGACATGGAAGATAAGGAGAACAATCAGAAAGAGAACATGGATGATAAGAGGAATAACCAGAGAGAGGACATGGAAGATAAGAGGAATAACCAGAAAGAGGACATGGAAGATAAGAGGAATAACCAGAGAGAGGACATGGAAGATAAGAGGAATAACCAGAGAGAGAACATGGAAGATAAGAGGAATAACCAGAGAGAGGACATGGATGATAAGAGGAATAACCAGAGAGAGGACATGGAAGATAAGAGGAATAACCAGAAAGAGGACATGGAAGATAAGAGGAATAACCAGAGAGAGGACATGGAAGATAAGAGGAATAACCAGAGAGAGAACATGGAAGATAAGAGGAATAACCAGAGAGAGGACATGGATGATAAGAGGAATAACCAGAAAGAGGACATGGAAGATAAGAGGAATAACCAGAGAGAGGACATGGAAGATAAGAGGAATAACCAGAAAGAGGACATGGAAGATAAGAGGAATAACCAGAGAGAGGACATGGAAGATAAGAGGAATAACCAGAGAGAGGACATGGAAGATAAGGAGAACAATCAGAAAGAGAACATGGATGATAAGAGGAATAACCAGAGAGAGGACATGGAAGATAAGAGGAATAACCAGAAAGAGGACATGGAAGATAAGAAGAATAACCAGAGAGAGGACATGGAAGATAAGAGGAATAACCAGAGAGAGAACATGGAAGATAAGAGGAATAACCAGAAAGAGGACATGGAAGATAAGAGGAATAACCAGAGAGAGGACATGGAAGATAAGAAGAACAATCAGAAAGAGAACATGGAAGATAAGGAGAACAATCAGAAAGAGAACATGGAAGATAAGAGGAATAACCAGAAAGAGGACATGGAAGATAAGAGGAATAACCAGAAAGAAGACATGGAAGATAAGAGGAATAACCAGAGAGAGGACATGGAAGATAAGGAGAACAATCAGAAAGAGAACATGGAGGATAAGAGGAATAACCAGAGAGAGGACATGGAAGATAAGAAGAACAACCAGAAATAAGACATGGAAGATAAGAAGAACATCCAGAAAGAGGACATGGAGGATAAGAGCAATAACCAGAGAGAGAACATGGAAGATAAGAGGAACAACCAGAAAGAGGACATGGAAGATAAGGAGAAAAACCAGATGAGGACATGGAAGATAAGAGGAATAACCAGAAAGAGGACATGGAAGATAAGAGGAATAACCAGAGAGAGGACATGGAAGATAAGAGGAATAACCAGAGAGAGAACATGGAAGATAAGAGGAATAACCAGAAAGAGGACATGGAAGATAAGAGGAATAACCAGAGAGAGGACATGGAAGATAAGAAGAACAATCAGAAAGAGAACATGGAAGATAAGGAGAACAATCAGAAAGAGAACATGGAAGATAAGAGGAATAACCAGAAAGAGGACATGGAAGATAAGAGGAATAACCAGAAAGAAGACATGGAAGATAAGAGGAATAACCAGAGAGAGGACATGGAAGATAAGGAGAACAATCAGAAAGAGAACATGGAAGATAAGAGGAATAACCAGAGAGAGGACATGGAAGATAAGAAGAACAACCAGAAATAAGACATGGAAGATAAGAAGAACATCCAGAAAGAGGACATGGAGGATAAGAGCAATAACCAGAGAGAGAACATGGAAGATAAGAGGAACAACCAGAAAGAGGACATGGAAGATAAGGAGAAAAACCAGATGAGGACATGGAAGATAAGAGGAATAACCAGAGTGAGGACATGGAAGATAAGAAGAACAACAACCAGAGAGGATGTGGAGGATAAGGAGAACAACCAGAGAGAGGTCATGGAAGATAACGAGTAGAGATGAGCAAACAGTAAAATATTCGATATTCGTTTCGAATTGCCCCTCAATATTCGACTATTTGAACGAATATCGAACCCCATTATAGTCTATGGGGAAAAAATGCTCATTTCAGGGGATCCCACCATTCGACTCAGGAGAGTCACCAAGTCCACTATGACACCCCAGGAAATGATACCAACACCCTGAAATGCAACTGGGACAGCAGGGGAAGCATGTCTGGGGGCATCTAACAAGTCCAAGTCACGGTATTACGTCGGGATCCCTGTCAGCTTGTGATATGCACGAGTTGACTTTTTCCCATAGAAATGCATTGACCAGCGTTGATTGGCCGAATGCCATACAGAGTACAGCATTCGGCCAATCAACACTGGTTCTGCTGGAGGCTCGTCTTTGAGGAGGCGGAGTCTAAGATCGGACCAGAATGGAGACTGCTGTGGACTGATCTTATACTCCGCCTCCTCCGGCAGAACCAGCGTTGATTGGCCGAATGCTGTACTCTGTATGGCATTCGGCCAATCAACGCTGGTCAATGCTTTCCAATGCCAAGATGTAGCAAAGCTGGCTGTGCGCTCAGCTCACCTACATAGGAGATGCAGCCGAGCTCAGCGCATGGCCAGCACTGCGACACCGGAGATGAAGCAGAGCTGGCCGTGTGCTCAGCTCACCTACACCGGAGATGCAGCCGAGTGGAGCGTACAGCCAGCACTGCTATACCGGAGATAAAGCAGAGCTGGCCGTGTGCTCAGCTTGACTACACCGGAGATGCAGCTGAGCTCAGCGCATGGCCAGCACTGCTACACCAGAGATGAAGAAGAGCTGGCTGTGCGCTCAGCTCGCCTACACCGGAGATGCAGCCGAGCTAAGCGCACAGCCAGCACTGCTACACCGGAGATGAAACAGAGCTAGCCGTGCGCTCAGCTCGGCTATACCGGAGATGCAGCTGAGCTCAGCGCATGGCCAGCACTGCTACACCAGAGATGAAGAAGAGCTGGCTGTGCGCTCAGCTCGCCTACACCGGAGATGCAGCCGAGCTAAGCGCACAGCCAGCACTGCTACACCGGAGATGAAACAGAGCTAGCCGTGCGCTCAGCTCGGCTATACCGGAGATGCAGTCGAGCTCAGCGCATGGCCAGCACTGCTACACCGGAGATGAAGCAGAGCTAGCCGTGCGCTCAGCTACACCGGAGATGCAGACAAGCTGAGCGCACAGCCAGCACTGCTACACCAGAGATGAAGCAGAGCTGGCCATGCGCTCAGCTCGGCTATACCGGAGATGCAGCTGAGCTCAGCACACGGCCAGCACTGCTACACCGTTTATCGTTAGTAGAAATACCCCCCTTTTTTGTTAATTACCGTTGAAAGCGATATGCAAATCAACTCCAGGGTGCACGCTAGGCGTTCCGTGCACTCCCTTGCGTTATACCTTCTGGACGCCCACCGCTGCCTCCAAGCTCTCCACCTCCTGCTTATTCAACGCCTCCATTGTTGGCGGATTCTATTGAAGTCCGGTGGCTACTGCGCATGCTCCAACACCAGCTCGCAATATTCTCTATGGGAAAATGGCCCAGGAGTGTGTACAGTAGTGCGCTGGAGGGAGCGCTACTGCGCACGCATGTGATTTCAATAGAAACCGCTACTGCACACACTCCAGTGCCATTTTCCCATAGAGAACATTGCGAGATGGTGCTGGAGGACTTGGAGGCAATGTTGGGCGTCCAGAAGGTATGATGCAAGGGGGTGCACGGAACGCCCACTGTGCACCCTGGAGCTGATTTGCATATTGTTTTCCACGGTAATTAACAGAAAAGGGGGGATCTTTCTACTAGCGATTAACAACACCTGAATAGACTTTTTAAAGGCTATTTAGGCATATCTTTAGCTAAAAACACGAAAATCTAGTGATAGAGCCCCTTTCATGCAAAATGCCACTATATAAACTGAAACAGGACACTTTGTGAAAACCAAGACTTGCACCAGTCTCAAAATCGGCAATGTGCCTGGTTTAATAGGGAATTGGCTATCTAAAAATCCCTTTATGGGAGCAGATGCCGCAACAATTATCCTTGTGCTGGGTCTGTTGCTTGAGCTCTTCCTCTGCTATCATGTCCATAAAGTTTATTTTTCAGTCCAAGCTCCTTGTACTGTACAGTCGAGGGTAAGATGCAACAGTTCAATGGTTTCCACCTTTGGAGAAGGCTCTTGGTTTGGCCAATATCCCTCATCATGTTGCAAGGCCAGTGCTAGGCCCTGAATTTCGGGTGACTTCCTCCAATAGTTGGCATAGACAACTTTCTTCCTTATGGAGGTGACCTAATCTGCATATCCTCTACCTGGCTTATAAGACCTCCGGCACCTGCTCTGCTGCTCCCTACAAGGAGACCATCCAAGAAGGAAGGAAGGACACGTCAAATATTAGTTACGATGATGCTTTTATTTCATGATATCCATTATTAATTTTCACGTCCCAATTATCAGCACGAGTTCTCATTCATCAGATCCGCTCCAAAGACCTCAACTTCACAGACATGAAGATAGTCTTGTTTTCCGGTCAATACGACATTGACGTATCTCCCAACCATATCGTTACAATGAAACGTCTGAGACCCTCCATCTGGAATTGTTGTCACCACTGCACACCTGTAACACGAAGCGATAGGTTAAATTATGGCGGCTTTGACATGACCAAAGTATGGTCCGAGAGTCTACGGGATTGACCTGCCTATAAGGGTTTGTCCTACTCATCATTTTGCTGGCGAAGGGGCCACAATCGTAAGAAAATCTTGACTCAACCTCTCCGGGTCTCCATTTCCAGGTTTTATCTTTTGTATGCAGGTTCCAGCTGACGTCACCAGTGGGGACCTGTTTGTACTGTAGGACCTCTTCACAAAGGTGACTACTGTGATAGGCGAAGAGGTGATTGCCGAGGCCTAGGGATCCATAAACTGAAGACTGGACCTGCCAACGGTGAGAACGGAGGCCCTGGGAGAGGTGAGCAAAGGTTTTTTTTTCATGTTTATGGCCCCTTAAGCAGCCATATAATAAATAAAGTGGGTCGGACAAACCCTGTAACACTATACACGGTAGTTTTATAGCTAGTTCTACGCTAGGTGCTCACACTTCCTCACGGAGCAATCTCCCATACTGTTATCACTATTGGGCATCATTTTGCATAGAGGAAGGTATCCATAGCACCATAGATAGCTAGAATACTAGAAGCCCATCTTTCGCGAGTGTGTACAGAACGGGACTGGACAACATGGAGAGCTTTTGTATCTTACAGATTGATGTCTATGACTGAGCAACAACTGCAATTCACAAGAGGTCATACAACCCAATGTAGGACTTTGTACTGCACTTGTACACTGTCTACCAATAAGTATTTGGACACCCAGTAAAGCTCTGCAGAGGTGGAGTTATGGTCTGGGGGTGTTTCTCTTGGTATGGACTGGGACCCTTGGTCCTAGTGCATGGTAAACTGAACGCCGACGCCTATTGCCCTATTGTAGATAACAGTGCACTTCCTACATTATGGCGGTTCTATGGGTCAGACCAATGATGACAACGCGAGGCTTACCATGGCTTGGTACAGTGACAATCAGGTTAACCAACTGGACTGGCCTGCCCAGCGCCCAGACTTGAACCCTATAGAGCACTTCTGGGATGAGTTGGATCGCTGAACCAAGGGGTGTAGCAGTCGACCAAAATCGGTGGAAGAACTTACCTGTCCTCTCCAAGCCAATGGAATAAAATATCATTAGCCATCATACAAGAACTCGCGGAAAGCCCCGCAGGGTTGAGGCTGTAATTGCCGCTCGTGCCACAGGTGTCCGAACACTTATTGGTAGACAGTGAAATGTAAATTTAGTTAGAGGTCCTGCAAAAAGTCTAAGTGTAGCCCGGGTTATAGATACCCGAGATAGTTGTATGCCAAATGACAAACTATAGTCCTACGATGGGAATTTTCAATGTGAATGCTGTCCAGATGAATAGAGTCTAGGGGTGTGTTTGAGATTATATGAGGAGGATCTAGGGGAGTATTTGAGACTATATGATGAGGGTCTAGGGGAGTATTTGAGACTATATGATGAAGGTCTAGGGGAGTATTTGAGATTATATGAGGAGGATCTAGGGGAGTATTTGAGACTATATGATGAGGGTCTAGGGGTGTATTTGAGACTATATGATGAAGGTCTAGGGGAATATTTGAGATTATATGAGGAGGGTCTCGGGGTGTATTTGAGATTATATGACGAGGGTCTAGGGGTGTATTTGAGACTATATGATGAGGGTCTAGGGGAGTATTTGAGATTATATGATGAGGGTCTAGGGGAGTATTTGAGATTATATGCTGAAGGTCTAGGGGAGTATTTGAGATTATATGACAAGGGTCTAGGGGTGTATTTGAGACTATATGATGAAGGTCTAGGGGAGTATTTGAGATTATATGAGGAGGGTCTCGGGGTGTATTTGAGACTATATGACGAGGGTCTCGGGGTGTATTTGAGACTATATGATGAGGGTCTAAGGGAGTATTTGAGATTATATGACGAGGGTCTAGGGGAGTATTTGAGACTATATGACGAGGGTCTCGGGGTGTATTTGAGATTATATGATGAAGGTCTAGGGGAGTATTTGAGACTATATGAGGAGGGTCTCGGGGTGTATTTGAGACTATATGATGAGGGTCTAGGGGAGTATTTGAGATTATATGACGAGGGTCTAGGGGTGTATTTGAGACTATATGATGAAGGTCTAGGGGTGTATTTGAGATTATATGATGAGGGTCTAGGGGAGTATTTGAGATTATATGCTGAAGGTCTAGGGGAGTATTTGAGATTATATGACAAGGGTCTAGGGGTGTATTTGAGACTACATGACGAGGGTCTCGGGGTGTATTTGAGATTATATGACAAGGGTCTAGGGGTGTATTTGAGACTATATGATGAAGGTCTAGGGGAGTATTTGAGATTATATGAGGAGGGTCTCGGGGTGTATTTGAGACTATATGACGAGGGTCTCGGGGTGTATTTGAGATTATATGAGGAGGGTCTAAGGGAGTATTTGAGATTATATGACGAGGGTCTAGGGGAGTATTTGAGATTATATGACAAGGGTCTAGGGGTGTATTTGAGACTATATGATGAAGGTCTAGGGGAGTATTTGAGATTATATGAGGAGGGTCTCGGGGTGTATTTGAGACTATATGACGAGGGTCTCGGGGTGTATTTGAGACTATATGATGAGGGTCTAAGGGAGTATTTGAGATTATATGACGAGGGTCTAGGGGAGTATTTGAGATTATATGACGAGGGTCTCGGGGTGTATTTGAGACTATATGATGAAGGTCTAGGGGAGTATTTGAGATTATATGAGGAGGGTCTAGGGTGTATTTGAGACTACACGAGGAGGGTCTAGTCTTACAATGTTAAGTGTCAATTTCCTTGGTGATGACATCTCTAAGAGCTCATTGATAGATGTTTCAGTTAATTAGATGAGAACAAAGGTTTTGGGTTCTTTGCCCATTAAATAAAGGCACACACAGCGTGGTTACTGTCATATCTGTTCTGATGGAATATCGATTAGTGTGAACAATTCACTTTCAGAAGACTTCAGGATACTGCTGCCAGTCCTGATGTTCTACAGAGCTTCTGGGAAAATGTTCTATGGAAGATGGCACAAAAGTTGAACTTTTTAGTGTAAATGCTGTTCACAGACACCAAAATGCCATTCAGCTGTGTTATATGGTGGAAGGAGGATCAGGGTTTGGCTCAGCTTTGCTTTATCAGAGACTGGACATCTTGCAAGCATTGGAAGAACAATGAAGCCATGGGCCATCCATGACCTCTAGATGACGAGATATTGGGTAGAAATACTGATGATCTGATACAGATTTACAGGGTGAAGTGGTAACAATGATCTCTTCAATATAGTATATTTTGGGCTACAGGAGTCATCTGGGGGAAGTGATTGTAGCTAAGGAAGGATCTTCAATGGTTTATATACTCCTTGCCCTGTGGATGTTCCATAAACGGCAGTGCAAAAATTGGTATGTTATCAGTTTCGTTAGATTGTGTTTGGACCACAAAGGGTTCACTTACTTCATCTCACAACTGTTGCTGATATATATTGATAAATCACTATTTGTAGGGCTCACACTCACCTCGGATTGTTGTTCCCATTGTTGGCCAAGGAGTCTCCTACAAGGATTTCGGCACCGTTCAGTCTGTTTCCGCAGCAGTCACCTCTGTTAGTGATGGAGATGTGACTAATCCTATAAGACCTCAGCAGGTCCACCCTCCACCAAGGAGACAACTCCTGGTGTGTGTGTGTACAGGAACCATGAATATAATTAGAGTCCTGGTTTCCATCGATTGCATTCATTGCCATGGCCATATAGCCCATGTGATTCACGCTGTCCCGTAAAATAGTAGACTGAGTAGCTCGACCTCCAAGTGCAACGTTCCTGTCTATCGAGAGAAGTGCAAACACATAGGTCAAACAGTAGTGTAAGAAACAAATCTGTGTTCGGTAATCTGTTCGGGGATTCCGCATGGGGACCCCCCGAACGGACAACTGAACACCTCGGCAAGCGGTGTGCAGTGAAAGCACATGGACCCCATAGACAATAATGGGGTCCGTGTGCTTGCCGCGAGATCTCCACGGGGAACATGCGGACAGGAAAGTCTACTTTCCTGCCCATATGACTTGTGCAGAGATCTCGAGGCAAGCATACGGACCCCATTATAGTCTCACCACTTGCCAATGCATTCAGTAGTCCATTCGGGGGGTCCCCATGCGAACTCCCTGAACGGATTACAAAACACAGAGGTGAACCAAGGGTAAGCCCCTTAGTTCCAATGAAGCGAACGCATAACCTCTTCCCGACATTGCCACTTTGCCACCCAAAAAACTTAAATAAGAGTTGTAGAGACATCAGACATTCCTGCAGATAGTCTAAATATTACAGCTGTCCTACAAAAAAATAAGACAGCTCCATGCATGAAATAATAAGAAGTTTTAAAAAATTTTTTCAAAGTTTAGAATTTTTGTAAAGGTATTAAAATATAACAAGACTCTATAAGTTTGGTATCTCCAAACTGGTACCCGCCCTCAGAATATAGGTCACATGCACAAGGAACAATGTAAAAACAAAAAACATATGAAAATGGCCCAAGCCAACCCTGAAATTTTTTCATCTTCCCTTGCTTTGCGGCTATGACCAGACTCAATAGCTAATAGCTAGGTAGCGAATCTCCCATAGACTGCAATATAGTTGTATGCAGGTTAAAGCCCCCTAAGAAGGTTAATAAAATAGTGAAAAAATTAAAAAAAGTTTAAAAAAAATAAAAAAAAAGCCCAAAAACTAAAAGTCCAAATCACCGCCTTTCCCTAGAATACATATAAAAGTAGAACATTTCTATGAAACACATACACATTAGGTATCCCGGTGTCCGTAGACCCCCACTCTACAAATCTATAAAAAAAAATTCTCATACGGTGAACACCATATCGGGAAAAAAAAAATCAAAAGTGCTCCTCTTCTGTTTTTTTTTTCTGTTTCACCTCTGATAAAAATGTAAACAAAAAGTGATCAAAATAATAGATATTCCCTAAAATGGTATATCTAAAAATTACACCTTACCCCACAAAAAAGAAGCCCTATGAATCCCCATATATGGACATATCAAAAAGTTACAGGTGTCAATATATGGTGACTTTTAGAAAAAAAATCTTTCTGAAAAGTTTTAGATTTGTGTTAAGGGGTTATAATATAAATAAAACCGTATACATTTGGTATCCCTGGATTGTACCGAAACAGAGAATACAGAGTAAATGCCGTAAAAACAAATCCCATAAGAAAGTCATAAAAATGCAGTTTTTCTCCAATTTCACCCCATTCTGAATTTTTTTTCCAGCTTCCCAGTAGATTGTATGGAATAATAAATGGCGTAATCACGAGGAACAATTTGTCCCACGAGCATTAAGCCTCATATGGCTCTGAGAGCCGAGAACTAAAAAAGTTATGGGGTTTGGAAGTCGGGGAGTTAAAAATGAAAATCGAAAAAGTGAAAAAGTGAAAAAGTCTGCTAGCAGGAAGGAATTACTAGGAGCAGAAGCTTACTGTGGCCACACACCGATGATGTAATGCAGGGATGATAAGCTTTTGATGGATCAGTAAATCAGCCTGCAAGTGCACAGGGGGCGGGGCCTAATCGCCATCATTGTCTAGAGAAAGCTGCAAGTGAACCACTGCCAATGCCGCTTCTCTAGCTGCTACTGATATCATGATCCACCGCTTGCACCACGGCTGAGCCTCATGCCAGGGCGCCTTTTATGACCGCACATTGCGCATTGCAGGCATTTTGTAGTTTTCAGAGACCTGGGCACACACTTTTTGGAAGAAGTCTGCCCTTGCAAGTGAGACACTAAGTGACCCGAGGGAGAACGGTCACTCAACTGCAGCCTTGTGCTTTCTAATAGTGGTGAGTGAACCGGTTTGTAACAAGTCAAATTCATTACAAATTTTCCAAGAATTTGGCATTTGGCTGAACCCAACATTTTTAGGTTTGCTACCATGAACCAGTATTATACTCTACATCTCTTCAGACCCCTGAGTATAATAAGCAGTGGTGAAGTGGTGAATAATAGACACAGATCTCACCTCCCTCACCTCTCCTGGGTTCCTTTGCAGTGTCCATTGCATTTTTCCCAGTGTCTTCAGCCCATATGGTCACGGAAGAGTCCAGAGGAGGCCTCAAGAGGCCAGAAGATGTCAAGGAACACACTCCAGATGACACAAGGTAACCCAGGAGAGTTGAGGGAAGGTGTCAGTGTTTATTATTTTTATGCACCTTCCCTGGGCGCCTACTTATTATATCCTGGGGTCTAAATACTAGAGAGTTTAATAATAGAGATTCTGATTTTGCGCTGAACTGAACCTGCCCCTTTCGACGCCCGAGGCGAACTACAGAAAGCCCCCCCCCCGAGGAGGGGGCGTGGTGACAAAAAGGGGGCGGGGCTTAGCGGCGTTCACAGGCAGAGAGCAGGCACGGAGAGGACCTGCTCTCTGCCTGAGCGTGAGGCCGCGGCCTCCCCAATCCACCGCTCGGTGCTAAGCCAGTCCAGGACAGCTTGTCCTGGACTGGCTGAGGTAATCAAAAATGCCTCCCTCCCTGGGGCCCTGACATAGCGCCGCCTGAAGCGGTCGCTTCAGGTCGCCTCATGGGAGGTACGGCGCTGGGTGACCCTTGCAAATATTATTCACAAAATGAAACTAGCGAGACTCGCAAATTTCCTAAGGCCTATTTATCAATTATATGGAAGATTGCTGTTGAGTTCCTGTCTTTCACCTAAACTGTGAGATATTACATTGTCCCTATCTCCTGAGACCTCTGTCATGCATTCACCATCGAGGGTGTTCCAACGCCCATCAGGCTCAGGGAAGGTCATTAAAGGGATTCTACCATTAAAACCCTTTTTTGTGGATAAGACGTCGGAATAGCCTTTAGAAAGGCTATTCGTCTCTTACCTTTAGATGTGATCTCTGCCGCGCCATTTCTTAGAAATACCGTTTTTTAACGGTATGCAAATTAGTTTGCTCGCAGTGATGGAGGCGGGACCCAGAGCTGGAAATGCAATGGGGGCGTCCCCACTGCTGCTCGAGAACAAGCTCCGGCGACGCCTCTATCTTCGGCTGGATCCTCCCCTTCTTTTGTCGTCTTTCTTCGGCGTCACCTCCGACGCCTGCGCAGTTGTCTTTGCCAGTGAGACACTAGTAGAGCCGACTGCGCATGCCATAGTTCCAAGACCACAATTGCATGCATGCGCAGTCAGCTGTACTAGTGTCTCACTGGCAGAGACAACTGCGCAGGCGTCGGAGGTGACGCCGAAGAAAGACGACGAAAGAAGGGGAGGATCCAGCCGAAGATAGAGGCGTCACTGGAGCCTGTTTTCGAGCAGCAGTGGGGACGCCCCCATTGCATTTGAAGTGCTGGGGCCCGCCCCCATTGCTGCGAGAGAACTAATTTGCATACCGGTAAAAAACGGTATTTCTAAGGAACGGCGCGGCGGAGATCACATCTAAAGGTAAGAGATGAATAGCCTTTCTAAAGGCTATTCCGACGTCTTATCCACAAAAAAAGGGTTTTAATGGTAGAATCCCTTTAAGAGGATCACAGGAAAGAGGAGATATAAGTGAAGTATAGCTCAAAGAACTGTAAAGTGGTTTACCACCAAACGAGGTTAGGAGTTTTCAGCCATACTGAGCCATATTCTTATCATTTTTAAAGGGGTTGTCCCATCTCAAGGATCCCATCTATACTGCTATCTTATGTGGATTTAAGACTTTTCCTAAATACATTGCTTCCACAAAACTGCTTTGTTTGGCTGCTATCTGAGATTATTCACTTCATTGTTTACACAGCGTTTCCATAACCGAGGACCTGGGGATGATCTTATCTCTCCACCCAGGACAAGTGACGTAGCTCCCTGCTCTCAGGAGGGGAGGGGGGCTGAGTGCTCGGGAGCAGCTTGTATTTCTGAGCTGTATATCTCCTTCTTCCAGTTATTAGGTCAGGCTAATTGAATTTTGCTGATAAGGGCTGAGATAGGGAGTGTGTTACCACAGACATAAAACTGAGTTTATTGCAAGATGACTGTTGGTCCTGTAGTATATAAATTTGGGATTCTCATCAGGAAGTGACCAGATCCTACAGCCTGCAAGTTGGTGAGCAGGCAAGTTGGGAAAACCTCTTTAACATTTGATGAATTTGCCGCATCTCTGACCTTTCTATTCTGCATAAAACTGTTTAACTTAAGCTTGAAAGGGAACCACCTCGGAGGGGTGTGAAAATGGAAAATAAAGACGATAAGGTCAGAGTCACACCTAGAATAAGAAGGAGGGGCCTTTATACGGGGGGAGGGGCCTGAAGATCAGCCACAATCACAGTCTATCAGTGTACACAAGACGGGAAATATTCTGTGATCCATCCTATCTACTTACATCGATGTCTCTCGCTGTATGTACCTTCATGGCTTCCTAGAAAAACACAAACAGGAAGAACAGATTATTCATCATTCCCGATATCTCCAGCATTGTCCTACAGTCAGATCTCATCAGGAGAATCGCTTCTGTGCTACATGGTATGTGACAGATATGTAGCGATTGTGTTCCAGCCTATACTGCATTACTGGTGGAAACATCCCCATGTTCTCGAAAACTTGTGACTTACGTTTACTTCTTGAAAGTGAGGAGGCTTTAGGTTCTGGGTTTTCCAAGTTCAGAGAAGAATCTTCAGAATCCATGACACTTCCTGGAACTGAAGGACAAAAGCAAAGTAACAGCCCCATCCATAGATATACAACAGAGCTTTATGTCCTGTCCCTTCTTCACTCCTATAGAATACAATGGCCGGAGTGCTGCACCAGCGAGGTGACTTCCTTGGTCCCCATATATTTCTACAGGTGTCCGGCCAGAGCTGCGCCATAATCTGAGACCCCCCCCATATCCATCTACATTAGAGAAGTGACATCAAGAAGACTCCAAGAAGCAAAGCAGAAGACGTCCATTTATACAGGACTCAACAGTGAATGTGATCCCCATCGGCGCACCCCAAAATGAAAACATATCCCTAGACCGACCCTCAATAACTACAGACCCCAGACCAGATCTAATAAATATAGAGGAGAGAAGTTACTGAACCTGTAGAGGCGCCATCAGACACAATCCAGAGGAGGACAATGAGGAGCAGAAACTTCATCCTGCAGGAGATACAACCATTATAGAGACATGTCTCCTCCTAGTATATACAGTACAGTTTTTGTTCCTTTCTTGTGGGCGCCACTTCCCCTGTTTGGTTATACGCCTATGCTTGTTATGGTGCTAGGACACGTTATATACGTCAGAGCCTTTACTATATTTAGGAGTCGACATTGGAATCCGCATTATCCTTTCTCCATTTATACCATGTTTTTGTCCCCCTCCCCTCATACATATACATTGTCTGATAACTGGTATATAATAGAAATCTTACCTTACTGTATGACTATTCACCGACTGCATCCGCAATGCGAGGATTCTCTATTATATATCCACGTGCGACCTTTACCCCGAGCAGTCAGTGAAGCGGATTGGTCAGTAGATGTTGGTGAGTGGATCTATTTGCATAAAACTTAATCATTGTACCGTGAGAAATTCTAAACTTTCTAAACACTTGACCCCTGTTTGTTAAGAATGGCCTCCAAGTCACGAGTCTAAGAAAAATATTGATTTTTGCCAAATAGATTAACCACTTTTACAGATTTGGAACTGCCTGAAAGTCAGAAATACAAATCTACAAAGTTACACCAATCCTGGATGTTAACTGAATTGTGACAATACAACTATTCTATCTGTCAGTTTATATACCAAGAGGGCAAAAGGCTTCGTGTAGGCCGTAGGTGAGATGTCCTAGAAGGATGCGCCAAAACTTTTTATAAGGAGCAAAGCAAAAATCTGCCATTAAAAGAATGGTCATCATAATTCATGTTTCATAACCATCCGCATACAGAAGTATGGTTAAGGGACAATAACCTCAACAATAACCTCTATTTTGTATGGTATGCCTGGACTTGTCCTCATCTTTCTATACGCACAGTACTTTGTGTATATTAAATGTAAAATTTAATAAGATTATCCCTGGCTCTGAACATTGCCACTTTGTTATCCTTTTGTTTGTCCGGTCTGAGTATATTGGTGTCTCGTCTACCATAAGTATCAGGTGATGGCAGCAATTTGTAGGGATGTTCAAGTTGCTTCATTCCTTTGTGCCTAATGTGATAGGTAAACATAGAAGTAAAAGTGGCATCATAGTCACATCCAGTCAACAGTGAAGGTCACGTCCAGGGTCACATAAGCTCTTGTGATGCGTTGGGTGTTCAGAACCCTGACAGAATGTCACGAACAATTTTAACATCATATATTACTTTTTTGCCCCTTCTCTTTATACAGGAGTCGGGAAGTAATTTTTTCTCCTGAAATGGGGCAATTGGCATGAGCCTCATGGGGTTTTTTGCCTTCCCCTGGATCAACACTGTAGGGATTGTAGGGTTATAGGTTGGACTTGATGGACTGATGTCTTTATCCAACCTCATCTACTATGTAACTATGTAACTTCCCAACCCTACTGAGTTTGTCACTCGCTAAGTATGTTAGAACTGTAATTGCACTGTAGAAATAAGTTATTAGACTATGTTCTGCCAAGTGCCCTACACAAAATGTGCAATCTAAAAAAAAGGGAAGTTGTTGATTTTTTTCCATTATAATCAGAAATACTCAATAAGGTTTAATCAATAAGTTATCTGTCTCCCATAATGGCACAATAGAAAATGTCACAAATATAAGCCTTCATATAGCCATAGCAACATAAAAATGTATTAGGTTTTTTTTTTTTTTTACGAGGTATCAATGGAAAAAAAACTGCAGTGTTCTGTTCTGAGCTTAGTTCTTGTGCTGTCTTTATATTAAGATCCTAGTTTTGGTGTTAGAGGGATGGGATTATGTTATGAGGTTGCTTTTTGTACTATATTTATTATAAGACCTTGAACCTACTTACTATTAGGTTATAAACTGGGTTCTAGTGCTGTATTTATCTTATCTATGTTCTTGTCTTGGTTCTGGTGCTGTATATATATTATGAGCTTGGTTCTTGTGCTGCATTTATGTTATGAGCTTGGTTCTGGTGCTGAATTTATGTTATGAGCTTGGTTCTGGTGCTGCATTTATGTTATAAGCTTGGTTCTGGTACTGCATTTATGTTCTTGTCTTGGTTCTGGTGCTGCATTTATGTTCTTGTCTTGGTTCTGGTGCTGCATTTATGTTATGAGCATGGTTCTTGTGCTGCATTTATGTTATGAGCTTGGTTCTGGTGCTGCATTTATGTTATGAGCATGGTTCTTGTGCTGCATTTATGTTATGAGCATGGTTCTTGTGCTGCATTTATGTTATGAGCATGGTTCTTGTGCTGCATTTATGTTATGAGCATGGTTCTTGTACTGCATTTATGTTCTTGTCTTGGTTCTAGTGCTGCATTTATGTTCTTGTCTTGGTTCTGTTGCTGCATTTATGTTATAAGCTTGGTTCTGGTACTGCATTTATGTTCTTGTCTTGGTTCTAGTGCTGCATTTATGTTCTTGTCTTGGTTCTGGTGCTGCATTTATGTTATGAGCATGGTTCTTGTACTGCATTTATGTTCTTGTCTTGGTTCATGTGCTGCATTTATGTTCTTGTCTTGGTTCTTGTGCTGCATTTATGTTCTTGTCTTGGTTCTAGTGCTGCATTTATGTTCTTGTCTTGGTTCTGGTGCTGCATTTATGTTATGAGCATGGTTCTTGTACTGCATTTATGTTCTTGTCTTGGTTCTTGTGCTGCATTTATGTTCTTGTCTTGGTTCTGGTGCTGAATTTATGTTATGAGCTTGGTTCTTGTACTGCATTTATGTTCTTGTCTTGGTTCATGTGCTGCATTTATGTTCTTGTCTTGGTTCTGGTGCTGCATTTATGTTATGAGCTTGGTTCTTGTGCTCTCTATATTATGAACCTGATTTTGTTACTATGTTTTCATTATGAGCTAGGAACTTGTGGTGTACTTATTTCATGAGCTTGGTTCCTGTTCTGCATTTCTTTCATGAGCTCCATTCTTGTGCTGTATTTATGTTATGTCATCTTAGTTCTGTTTGCAGTATATATATATATAATGACCTTGGTTCTGGTGCTATTTGTTATGAGCTTTGTTGGGTTGCTATATTTATCGTAAAAGCAATTGTATGTGGCTCCCTTTTATAGCACATATAGTCCTGGGTGCTGTTTAGAGTCCCAACCCATTATATTGGAATAAAATAACTCCAACAGGGGCCACACAGTGGCTCAGTGGTTAGCACAGCAACCTCACAGCACTGGAGCCCTGATGTTCAAATCCCGCCAAGGGCAAAAAAACCATCTGCAAAGAGTTTGTATGTTCTCCCCGTGTTTGCATGGATTTCCATCCCATATTCCAAAGACATACTGATAGGAAATAATGTACATTGTGTACAATCTACATTAAAAAAAATAAATAAATAACTCCAACACTCCAAAAAATTGCAAGGTGATTTAATAATCTTAATCCAGATAAAATATGACATTTTTGGCCTTAGGGCTTTCATTGGACTCTGAGGATATAGAAGGCACAGAGGACAGTGACGGTCTGCGGTAGGGTGTCCGCTATCCTCTGAGCCTTCTATATTTCTTCTCTTCTCTATATTTATCAATTGAGGGAGCCTTCACACGATGTAACGCTGCGCTCATTTTGATTGTAAAAACACATTCAGAATGAGCGCGTAAAAAGCAGCTCCCATTGACTTGAATGGGAGCCGGCACGCGTGCGCTCCCCATTGAAATCAATGGGAGGCTTTTTTCCCTATGCTTATGCTTATGAAGCTCTCTCTGGTTTTTAACCTCATCCCAATCCATTTCCACCCAAGAAAAGAGAGGACAAGACGCAGAGAAAATAAATTCATTTTAGAAATATTCCTAGAATTTTCCCCACAACGCCAGAAATCTCCATAAGGAAGTAGATTTAGAATCATTAGGAACGGATTCACACGTTGAGATTAGATTTGTGACATTCCTCCTACACCAGATGTTAATATTTGATGACGTTTTCTGACACTTTGTTGCCCTTCCAGGAACAATGAATGGCTGACTAGGTTACACAAGTTAACGGTAAGTACAACGTGCGAGAAAGTCACTGAGGTGTAAACACTTGGAGTAGATCCTGTGGCATTGGACAGTCTAATATAACATCAATAAAAGATACCAAGTCTTATACAAAATACTCGGCTCACAAAAATTTTAATTTGGCCATTTGGAAAAATCAATATAAACAGATTTTCCAAAGCAAAAAGTGAATAATCCAACATGCAAACAACCAGAAATTGTAGCAACTTGTGTCAAATTTTTTTAGAAGAGAAATGGAAATGTGACCGATTAGTCAAAGACTAGGGTTGAGCGATCGGGATCGGAAAAGATCGGATTCCGATCAGCGATCGAGCAAATGTCATGATCGCAATCGGAATTCCGATCCCGATCTTTTTAGGCGGGATTGAGGTATGATGTTAGTTCCCACAATGCTTGGCTACTAACCAATCATTATGGGAAAAGCTCACATTAGGGTTGAGCGATCGGGATCGAAAAAGATCGGATTCCGATCGGCGATCGAGCAAATTTCACGATCGGGATCAGCTGGAAAATGATTGAAAATCGGATTTTAAAAACGATCCTGAAATCTCAAGATCGGCTCAACCCCATCAGAGACATCACTGGTAAGCTGATATCTACCACTCACCCTATAGTGATAATATTGGTATATGTAAGTCACCCCCCTGTGCTCCACCCCTCTGTTACCTAAATAAAAGGATAATATGGAAAATAAATCTAAATTAAACAATTCTCCAGCAGTAATATGGTTAATCTTCACAAGCTAAGAAGTTACGTCCATGTTAAATAGCATAATTAGATTAAAAAATTGATATAGGCTAAAGCCCCACGTTGCGGAAACGCAGATTTTTTTGTTGCAGATTTTGCTGCGGTTTTCTGAACCAAAGCCAGGAGTGGATTGAGCAGAAGGGAGAGGTATAGGGGCTTCCTATATATTTCCCATTTCTTCTGTAGCCAAACTTGGATTTGGCTCAAAAACCGCAACAAAATCGGCAACAAAAAAGCTGTGTGTTAGGAACCTGATGCAACGATAAGGTTAGTACTGGGCAACCAGAATCCACAAACACCGAGGCCAAAACAGTCCTGAGTGTACAACGCTCTCCTAACCAGAGCGGAACCAGGGCCCAGAGGTCTTCGCCAGAGCTCCTGATGGTGGAGTTGGACTTGGTCAATTCTGGGACCGCAACTGCCCAGAGAGCGCCGCACTCCCAGAGAACCCCAAGTATAAGAGGACCCAGAAAACCCAGAAACACTAACCTCAGCAGATGAAGAAACGGGAGGAGCTGGTCAACAAGGAGAGGGATGTTCTGAGGAATGCCACAAGTCGGTACACTGGAGGTCTTGCAAGTTTCATGGATAGCCAAGACTAAGTCAATCAAGCCGGGTCGGTACACAGGAGGTTACGAGGTAGCAGGAGGGAGAAGAAAATCTGTAGTCAAGAGAGCCGGGTCTTACATAAGAGGTCACAGAGTAGCCAGGAAACAAGCCAAGGTCATCTACAGGAGGTAAGGAGGTATCCAAGTCAGAAGGTCAAGGAGAAGTAGTCTGGAAGGCAAGCCAAGGTCAAAAAATGGGAACACAGTGGAGGCACAGGAGGTTCAGGGTCAGGAGCAAGACAAAAGTACAGGTGGAGCTCTCACCAGGTGAACCTGAAAAACCTCTAAATAGCCTCCGGCCCGCCACTGACCCCCCGACCCCAGAAGTTCCGGTTCCAGTTCCAGGAGGAGACCGGAATCCCCACAGACTAATGTGGAGGTCCGGGCCCTCCTTCACAAGGAACCGGAAGTGTCAATCTGGCACAGCAGAGGCGGTGCAGCGGAGGTTCCGGCCCGGAGGTCTAAGGGTGCATGCACACTACGTAACGCCGGGCGTGTATGAGAGCCGTACACGCCGGCGTTACAGCAGGGCTGCCGAACACTTCCCATTCACTTCAATGGGAGCGCTCGTAAACGCCGCTGTTACGAGCGCTCCCATTGAAGTGAATGGGAAGTGTTCGGCAGTCTGCCGTAATGCCGCCCGGCGTTACGTAGTGTGCATGCACCCTAACACTGTGTTTCGGCAACGTGGTGCCTCAGCCATAACCTCATCCTAAAAATGATCTTGAGAACTATTTCTAGCCCCATTCTGTTTCTTACGGTTACTGTGCTGGGTACAATTCATAATCTTTGTAAAATGTCTCTTAAATTTGATTCCAGCGAATACATATAAAACGGGATTCAAGCAACAATGAGAGAATGCGATTTTCTCCGTAACGTATTTGGCGTACTCGAGGTTTTTCGTTAGATCGCAGCTAATAAAAAACTGTTGGTGAAGAAGCGACTGCAACAATATGACAATGTTGTAAGGAGCCCAACTGACCAAGTAGAAGGTAACGATAAGGAGGATGAACTTAACCGGTTTGTGATTCATGTGTGATCTCGAATTGTTCAATGTTCGGATGATCCTGAAATAACAGAACGCGATGAAACAAAAGGCGAGAAAAAAAGAAACGTTTTGTTGATAGTGACTAAACAGCACGGGGTACGCTCGGCCATATTCACATCTGGCAGAATCAGGTTGAACTTGAAAAATCAGAACGGGAACCGAAGCAAAAATACTAAGTGACCAGGAAAGCAAAGTTATAAGGATTCCGATGAGATGACTTTTGGTTTTCAGAACCGATAACGGATTCACGACCGCAACGTAACGATAATACGTCAGGCAGGTCAGGAAGATGATTCCGCTGTAAAATCCCAGGGAAAAAAGAACGTTAAAAATTTTGCAAGCCGTCGGTCCAAAAACCCATCCTTGTTTGTGATAGACGACAAAGAACGGCAAGCAGGCGGTCAGAATCAGATCCGCGACCGATAGATTGAATATAAAGACGTTGGTAAGAGACGCCATGTCTTCGTGGATGAGAAGGATCCAGAGGACGAGGAAATTTCCGGCCATTCCGAATATGAAAAAAAAAGAATTGAGAATTGTCGTGAAGAGGGCGACAAAGGCGTAGACGTCTTCTTTGTTACAAGGTGAGACGTGTCCCGTATAATACTCCGGACTCGTTAATTCGGAACTGTAAGTCGTTTCTTCCATGATATTCTTGTTTCTTGGTCTTGGAATCCTAAAAAAAAAGAGAAACATTTTCAAAATTTGCAACATTGTATCATATTATTAGCCTACGGAATGCGCTCTTACCTTAGCAAAAGTGAACGGGGTAACAGGAGAATAAGGAAACAAACATTCGACTATAAGGCCGAGAACTTCCTCTTTCAAGACATGTTTGCTGCTTTAGTTTCTGTTCTTGTTTTTCTCGTAATTTTTTTATTTTTTTTTACCAGATAATGTTTCTGATTTTACTACTTTACTACTACTTTTTTTTTATCTGTTAACCCCTTCCTACTGGATTTTTGAATTTTTTTGAACTTGAATTTTTCAATTTGAATTTTTCAATTTTTGGTTTTGACTCCCCCCTCCATTCCTAAACACCATAACTTTTTTAATTTTACGCTCTTAGAAGCATTAGGAGGTCTTAATATTTGCAGGACAAGTTTTTCCCCATCATGTTACCATTCTGTCCAATGTAATGGGAAGCTGGAAAAAAATCAGAATGGGGTAGAATTGGGAAAAAGTGCCCTGGTGTGTTTTGCAGAAACCCAGCGAACAACCTCTCTGCTATCATCTTTGGATGCCGAGAAGGCATCTGATCAGGTGCATTGCTTTTGAGGCCCTCCAAAGGTTTGGTTTTTCTGGACCCATTTTTTCAGCCATATCTGCCCTATATACAGTCCCCTTGGCTTCTATTTTGGTCATTGGTGTCTTTTCAGGACTGTATCAAAAACTAATGGTACTCGCCAGGGTTTGCCCCTTCTCCCTTAGTGGAACCTCTGTATTAGAACAAATCAAAGGATGCAAAGTCTCTTTGATGGGAAAAACTCTCACAAACTGAACCTTTGCTGATGTGATTTTTACATTGATGTGGCCCCTTGAATCCCAGCAGTCTTAGGGCTAGTTCACATGGGGCCAAAGGGGCGGATTTTGACAGCGGAATCCACGTCATAATCCGCCCCTTTACAATGGTGGTCTATGGAGACCACTATTGCTCAAAAAGAAGCGAGCTGCCCTTTCTTCAGGAGGATACTGCGGCTCGCTGAGCTGCGGCTTCCGCCTGGCAGCCACAGCCTCAAGGGTCGGCCCATTCATTTGAGCCGACTCCGGGGTGGGGGAAGCCGCGACCACGACATCGTGGCAGGCGGGTTTTGACCATATTTTGACTTGGCTCCCCGAGTCAAAATATGGTCAAAATCCGCCCCACCGCCCACCGTGTGTACGAGCCCTTAGACGTTCTGAATACTTTCGGTCAAATTTCTTACTATAAGATCAATAATTCTAAATCCCAAATCTTGGGCATTCATATCTCCCCTCAGACCCAACTGACCTTGAATAAAGACTTTCCCTTTCAATGGAAGACCACCTCAATCCTTCGATAGCATACTTAGGTATTGAATAGGGTTGAGCGATCGGGATCGGAAAAGATCGGATTCCAATCGGCGGTCGAGTAAATTTCACAATCGCGATCGGAATTCCGACCTGATTTTTTCCAACGGGATCGAGGTCGGAGATTATTTCAAGATCGGCTCAACCCTCAAGTGACTTTTCCCATAGAGAAGGATTGACTTGGTTTGTGGATGGGGATAGGAAAAGATCGGATCCCGATCGGCGATCGAGCAAATTTCACAATCGGGATTGGCTGGAAAATGATTGGAAATCGGATTTTGAATTCAATCCTGAAATCTCAAGATCGGCTCAACACCAGTATTGAATTAACACCATCGATAAAACCCTTAGTAGCAGCCAATTTTCCCCATCCAATCCGAACTGAACAGATTGGCCAAGTTTGAGCATTCCCGGATGGGCAGAATTGTCCTTTATACAATGCTTATACTCCCACGCGTTTTCTTAGAACTTTATCAATTCCTATTCCCACATCCATCTTTTAGTCTCTGCACAAACAAATGAACACATTCATTTGGCAACAAATGAGGCCTCGCATTGCCTTCTCTACTATGACGGAGCTCTCGTGTCATGGTGGTAGGGGTCTTCCCAATTTATATCACTACCATTTAGCTTTTAGTCTTTGTTACTTAAAATACTGGTGGTCCGACTCCCATGATAAACTCTGGAGGTGCGAGTATTCCACATTTCTGATATGAAAGCGGTTTTGCTATATCTTCCTAATTCGAATGTGTCCTCATTGGTTCCACCACCTGTTCGGGTCTCACTTGAGGCTTGGTGGACTGGGTGCTCTTCGCACCTCTTCTCACTTCCCAGAGTAAATATGAGTATTCCCATTCAGTCTTTGACCATATCCCCAACTTCTCCTTAGCAACATGGACCGCTAGTGGAATACGTTACGTTTCTGACTCCACAATCAGTTCCTCGTATCATTTCCACATTTTCGGTTAAATTTCTCGCTCCCCTCCCAGGAGATGTTCAGATACATGCAGCTTAGGGACTTTCTGTTATCTAAGCCTTCCACCACTTCCTCTATCCCGGCAGGTCTAGGGGATTTTCTACAGGTGTGAAACCTCTCCACCTCCTTGTAGCTGATGATCACCAATATACTAAGTCTCTCCCGCCTTGAAGGATGTTTTGGTGCGTCATATTGGAATAGAATAGTGCCTTGATCTACTTCTTCTGCTTCTCCATAGCATAATGTTGGTATCATACCCCACTGAGACTCTCAAAAATTTGCACAACTTCTTCACCGTATTGCTGGAGAGGTTGTGGCCAAATTGGCTCGCTATATCATATTTTTTGGAACTGTCCAGGCATTGCTCCATCCCGCCCTCAATGTACTCAATGGATACATTTGCTACAATATCAAGCCGTCTGCCCCGCTGGCTCTCCTCTTACTTGGTATCCATAGTCTTGTACATTTACCTGGATTTCCTCCTTGCAGCCCGACTACTCATTGCAAACCACTGGAAATCCTCTCATAGCCTGACCCTCGCCGAACTTTTATCTATCGTCTCTACTAATTGTATACAAGAACATATGATTGCTTGTTAGAGAGATAAGCTCCAAGACTTTTATGTCCATTGGTCTTCCTGGCTGTCTCATCATCCAATTCCTGGTTCCTACCAAACTGGTTCTGCATCCTTGGGCTTACGCATTTCATCCATTCCTACTATGTGTATTAGGATTCTTGCTATTAATGACTCTGCAACTGCCCGAAATTCTTCTTTAAATTTCTCACTATCCTTTCTCTACACTTCTAATCCTCTTCCTTGAACTTCTATCCATTTTCTATCTCTGTCCCGAGCTCCTATTGATGTCTGTCCCTGCACTGGCCACTGGTTTTTATAGGGCGGTGACATCACCGGGGCGCCGGGCTGCTGCATAGCTGCACACTTGGCATTATGGGTAATCCCGAATTCCCAGAGTTCCCTGCCCCTTGTCCTAACATGTATAGTGGCCATTTTATTCAAAAAATGTGATTCGATGCAGAGACGGAGTGAGATGCAGTTCTCCAGGTCAGGAACAATCTGGGGTCAGAAACGGATAAACAGAAAACCGAAGGTTGTAGGAACAAAGGCAAATAACAATCCAGGGGAAATACACAGGTCGTCAGATAGAATGAAGAAGGCACACCTTTGCAGCAAGGGAACGTATGCGGTCTATGGGTGGCCGGTGCAGGAAGTCAGAGGCAGCAGAGGCATATATATGACAGTGGGGAGAAGCCGGGATAGTATGGCGAGGTTTGCAGTTAGCCCGGCAGGATTACATTGTCAAAAGTCTTGATGAGAAATCTATTCTGATCTTTATCCATTAGATAAGAAAAATCTTTACCAAATATTCAGCCAAAACTAGGGTTGAGCGATCGGGATCGGGAAAGATCGGATCCCGATCAGCGATCAAGAAAATTTCACGATCGGGATCGGCTGTAAAATAATCGGAAATCAGATTTTGAAATCTCAAGATCGTCTCAATCCTACTGTCTATATAATATACAGTTAGGGATGAGCGATCGGGGTCGGGAAAGATCGGATTTGCTCGATCACTGATCGGAAATCGGATTTTAAAATCGATCCTGAAATCTCAAGATCGGCTCAGCCCTAGCCTAAACCTTTACGTAAATCTTAGGGTCACAATTCGGACAAAGAAGGGGGAAGTAATCACTGAGAAGATGAGGAGCAAGAACCCAAAACCATCTGTTTGCAGCAGGGTCTCTTGGTTTGGTTTATATCCCTAGTCTTGTTGCAAGTCCTGTTAAAGAGTCGGACATTGACTATAGGTGGCGCTTCATAGACAGCTTTATTTCTTCAGCACATGGGCTAATCCTTCTTCCCAGAGGCCATTGTCTGGCCAATACAACTCCCTACGAATGTTCTGGACCATTCCCCAAGGAGAAGCCGCAGACCATAGACCATAGATCCGGAACGAAAGGAATTGACTTTATTTCTGGATACCTTTCAGTTACAGAGATATAAAAGACCCGTATATGTAATGATCGTACATTGGTACATTATACTAGATGGACCATGGGGGCTTCCTCTGCCCTCAGATTTCAGTGTTTTGATTATTATTGCTGTCATGATTTTTATTTTCATGCACCAGATTCGCCCCATAGACCTCAACTTCACACAGCTGAAGATAGTCTTGTTTTCCAGGCAAATAGATATTGACGTATCTCCCAACCATATCATTACATTGGAAGGTCTGAGTCTCTCCATCTAGAATTGTTGTCACCACCGCACACCTGTAACAGGAAAAGTAAGAGGTTAGTATCCCTTACATCTATAGATAAAATAAACACCCATACTCACCCCTCCTGGGCTTCCATGTGGCATCCAATGATGTCTATGGGTTCTTGCAAGTCATCTTCTGGCCTCCTGGATGATGTTGTGAGCCTCTGGAGACCTCCGAGGCCTGTGATCACATGGGATGGGCCACTTTAATGCAATCCTCATGATGTTGGCGAACCCCACTTGACCAATGAGGTCCAATCACAGGTCTCAATGGTCCCACAAAGACCATGACTTCACCCAGGCAGCCGAAAGAGACCAGAACACAACCAATGAGGACCCCGAAGGAGCCCAGGAAGGGCTTAACGAATTTGGTTTCTTACGAATTGTTCAGTCACCTCTCATGGAGAACTATTTGTATCACTGCCAGGAGAGTAACCTGCTGCCAAATACCATTGTTAACCGCTTATCTCCTTATCCTAAGCCACTAGATAACTAGAAATCATCTCTTGGATTTGTCCCCATCCAAAAAATCTGCCCTATGACTATTACATCACAGTACTGAACACAAAATCCGAGAACAGAAAAATAAAATGTTGGCTCCTAACCTCACTGAAGATCATAGACTGAAGCTGACCATAGACTTGAGATAAATATGGTGAACCAGATGACTTCCTATAGTGGTCAGATGTTCATATATAGGTTACATGACCCATATGTATTGGGGTGTATCTAGAGGGTCAGGCTCACCTTGGATTGTCGTTCCCATTGTTGGCCAGTGAGTTGCCTACAAGGATTATGGCACCTCTCAGTCTGTTTCCGCAGCAGTCACCTCTGTTGGTGATGCTGATGTGGCCAATTCTGTAAGACTTCAGCAAATCCACCCTCCACCAGGGAGATAAGTCATCGTGTGTGTGAGAACATGATCCATGATGGTAATTTGAGTTCTGGTTTCCATCTATTGCATTCATTGCCGATGCCATATAGCCCGTATGATACACGCTGTCTCTTAAAATGGTAGACTGAGTAGCTCGACCTCCAAGTGCAACGTTCCTGTCTATCGAACATAAATGGTAAACAAGTTAGACATATCTGCATTCTACAAGTCGAATCTACATTGGATTGTGTGTAACTTACATTACTTCTGTTCAAATAACTCTGGATCAACAACCCATCTCCAGTGATCTAGTAAGTCCTGGAATCCAGCCTCCCATTCAACTGTGAGTGAATTCCCCATGACACCGTCTTCTGGTAAGAAGTTCTGTAGTGTCAAAGCTCTTCCAGTCCAGAATCCCCTTCTATGGTTGAGTAGTATCCTCCCCTACTCTAAACATAGAGATGTCTCACTGTTACCGATACAGCTCTGGGTATGAGGAGAACTTGGCAGAGATCTCTGTACTGACTAGTGGTGAGCAAACCGATTTGGACAAATTCAACCCAAAGTTTTTAGGCTTGACTCCAAACCAAAACTTTTGAGGCCATCACGTATAAAACATACTCAGACCACCAAGTATAATAAGTGTAGGCCCATGGGAGGTGAGTAAAAATAACAGTTACACTCACCTTGCCTCAACTCTCCTGGGCATTTGACAATCCCAACATCTTCTTCAGACCTCCTCTGGGCTCTTGGCTCACCGACAAGGCCTATAACTGGGCCTCTACGGTCATAAGAGGTATGCAATATCTGTCAGAGCCTGGAGAGGTTTGAAGAGGATGCTAGGGGTCTACTGGGTGCTGCAAAGATGCCCAAGAGAGGTGAAACAAGGTGAGTATAACTTTACTTATATCTACCCTTGGTGTTCAGTTGGAAATGGATAACTGGTCCGTCTCCAGATAACTGGTCTGTCTCCAGAGTACTGGTGTCCAGTAGGTATTTGATGAAGCTCAGTAAGAGAGTGCTCAGGAGGGACAACTGTCAAGTGGTCTTGCCCTTAGAAGTTAGGGTCTTGCCCTTAGAAGTCAAGTAAAATAGTGTTAATTTGCATTTCTTTGGATATCCCTTGAGGACCCAATTAATTTTGGCCTTGAGGACCCAATTGAATTTGGCCTTGAAGACCCAACTAATTTTGGCCTTGAGGACCCAATTCATTTTGGCCTTGAGGACCCAACTAATTTTGACCTTGAGGACTCAATTCATTTTGGCCTTGAGGACCCAATTAATTTTGGCCTTGAGATCCCAACTAATTTTGGCCTTGAGGACCCAATTCATTTTGGCCTTGAGGACCCAACTAATTTTGGCCTTGAGGACCCAACTCATTTTGACCTTGAGGACCCAACTCATTTTGGCCTTGAGGACCCAACTCATTTTGACCTTGAGGACCCAACTCATTTTGGCCTTGAGGACCCAACTCATTTTGGCCTTGAGGACCCAACTCATTTTGGCCTTGAGGATCCAACTCATTTTGACCTTGAGGACCCAACTCATTTTGGCCTTGAGGACCCATCCAGATATTACTCCTTTGGTATATGTCTCTTATTTCTATCAGAGAATAACTTTGTAATGCTCATGCGCATGGACACTGTTTTCTTATGACACAATGGGGGGAATTTACTAACTTATATACGCCACTTTTCTGGAATGGATGGGTGTAAATGTGGGGTATCTGACGCGCGGCCCATTCTTCCACAAAAGATGCAACACATTATTCCATCTGCGCCCTACTCACCCCTTTTTAACAAAGTGGGCAGAACAGAGTAGATATCAAGGAAGATCGGAACGGAGACACCCTGGCTTGACAAACGTTAAAAGCCTGCCTGACATCTACTCCAGTTCCTGACAGGTATAGATATCACTTCTGATACATGAGTCTGGAGCTAAGAATGTGCCAGTCAAGAACTTTATTAAGCTTGACATGCAGAACGCCAGTCTTTACAACAACCCTATGGTACTTTATTCTAGTGGTAAATTCTGGTAATGCAGTTTGCATTAAGTTATTAAAAAATTGAAAAGTATATTTACATTGATGTTCTCTGCCTGTACTTCCATGGCTTCCTAAAAGAAAACAACATGCAGGACAGTTTATTCATCCTATCTGGACCAGATCTCAGGAGAAAGAGAATCAGGTCCAAAATTCAGGTTTATTGAGAAATTTAACTTAACATACTTTTCCTTCATCATTCCCATTTTTGTTGACCCTGGACAACCCCTTTATTATTTGTTTAGTTATGATTGGGGCCCCGTCATCTCCCCCTTGCTCTCACTCATTCTACCTTAGATCGTCTCCTCTTCTCTCCCCTCACTTGTCTCCTGACAATATCCATCATGGGCATCAACTCAAGACCATCTTGGGTCATAAATGGTAAAATAAAAATGGTGTAACCAAATTTTCCTCCAGTGGTCCTAGCTATCTCCACCCAACAGGGTTCAAGTGTGCGCCACATGTCCTACAGAGGTAACCAGTGACTGTATACAACCTGGACAGACAGAAGACAACTCGATGTTCTCGAAAGCCGGTAACTTACGTTTACTTCTTGCAAGCGAGGAGACGTCTAGTTCTGGGTTTTCCAGGTTCAGACGAGAATCTTCAAAATCCGTGATGACTCTTCCTGCAACTGAACAGGAAAAGGTAAGTAACACCCCCATCCATGAATGTCTATAAAATAGTCGCTCACGCGTTTCAAGACCATAAGCCTCTTACTCATAACATAATATCTGTCGTACACTATGGGAACTTTATAACCAAATACCATCATAATGTAGCGCTGAATAAACCAATCGGTAATAAACCCTTGCAGGAATAAAATAATATAAATATATATATATATATATATATATATATATATATATATATATATATACGAAAAAATTATTATATATTATTGTATTTATATTTAGTTTTTGATACATCTTTCCCACACCCATTATAAACCACGCTCAATATAAACCACACCCATTATAAACCACACTCATTACAAACCACGCCCATTATAAACCACACCCATCACAGGTCACACCCATTACAAACCACGCCCATTATAAACCACACCCATTATAAACCACAACCATTATAAACCACACCCATTATAAACCACTCCCATTATAAACCACCCCCATTATAAAACACACCCATTACAAAACACACCCCATTATAAACCACACCCATTATAAACCACTCCCATTATAAACCACCCCCACTATAAAACACACCCATTACAAACCACCCCCATTATAAACCACACCCATTATAAGCCACCCCCATTATAAACCACGCCCAATATAAACCACACCCATTATAAACCACACCCATTATAAATCACTCCCATTATAAACCACCCCCATTATAAAACACACCCATTACAAACCACCCCCATTATAAACCACACCCATTATAAACCACGCCCAATATAAACCACACCCATTATAAACCACTCCCATTATAAACCACCCCCATTATAAAACACACCCATTACAAACCACCCCATTATAAACCACACCCATTATAAACCACACCCATTATAAACCACCCCCATTATAAACCACACCTATTATAAACCACCCCTATTATAAACCACCCCTATTATAAACCACACCCATTACAGACCACACCCATTATAAACCACACCCATTATAAACCACCCCCATTACAAACCACACCCATTATAAACCACCCCCATTATAAACCACACCCATTACAGACCACACCCATTATAAACCACCCCCATTATAAACCACACCCATTACAGACCACACCCATTATAAACCACCCCCATTACAAACCACACCCATTATAAAATACGCCCATTACAAACCACGCCCATTAAAACGTTCACATGTTGTAGGATAGACAACGCTATGAGTAAGAAGCTTATCATCTTGAAACGCGTTAGCAATGACTATTTTTAGACATTCAATTCACCTTTTTTGACTGATATGTAGTAAAATGTATAGTATATATGGCCCACCAGAACACCCCAATAGGAGCTCAAATGCAAGACTGACCACTCAACAAATACAGACCCCAGACTAACTCTATACAAATAGATACTAAACTAGCCACAAAATAAATAGAGACCCCCAGATTGTATCTCGGGAACTATAAGAGACCCCAGACCGGAGCCCTAAATAAATATAGACCCCCCCCAGATCAGACCATGTAAACCAAACAGACATTATTATAAGGTATAAGTAGAGAAGTTAGTGAACCTGTAGGAGCGCCATCAGACACAATCCAGAGGAGGACAATGAGGAGCAGAAGCTTCATCCTGCAGGAGATACAACCATTATAGTGACATGTCTAGCTCAGGAAGGACGTGGTGTTATTAACCATTTCATGACAGTGGATGACAGATAATAACACTAATAACACTGCTACATCTATAGATACAGACTATGTCAGCTCCCAGCTCTTCTACATCCAGACAATGTGGCTCCAATGTCTCCCCCTCCCCCATACTATGTATATTGTGTGAGATCTTACCTTCCTGTATGAATGGTCACCAGCTGTATCACCGGTCGGGGAGATTCTCTATTATATATCCCTGTGTGACCTTTACCCCGAGTAGTCAGTGAAGCGGATTGGCCAGCAGATATTGGCGAGCGAAATGTAATCATTATACAATAAAAAAATTCTAAACTTTGTAATAAACTTTGGCCCCTGTTTACGAAATTCGGCCCCTAAAGTTACAGGAACACCCACACGTTTACACAATACTGTGGCAATTTTCATACTAAATGAAGAATTTATCAATCCCTATAGGACAGTGGGATGATATTGAATATTGGGCACAAGCACCAAACCTGGACCCAACCCACATTCTGCACCCTGCTGATCACATTGTGTAAATGTGGCTGGGGCAAGGTTTGGAGTAGGATGGGGCAAGGACACCTCGGCCCAATACATGTGATAACTTACACTAGTTTTCTGTTATACTATGTTATACTGGATTCTATGCCAGTTCCTAAGTGTTGCAGATCTCCATTGCAACTCCAAGGTATCTGACTGTATATGACTGCGCCTTTATTAAGCCCTATGTAATGCCACTCTTAATAGAACTGCACCCATAAGTCTGAATCTCGGAGATCATTGCAACACTGTTTGAAGACCTGGGATTTATCAAAGTCTGATCTTCACAACAAGCAGTAAAGAAGAACATTGCTATTGAAGCTTTGAGGCTGACAAATCCTTCCTCTAGTAATTCTCACCTATGTCGTTGTCTTGTAAACCAGAGATCCGAGTTTCAAGACCCAGCGGAGACAAATTATAACAATAATGTCTTAAATATTTAGAGACATCTCCGGGGAAGAGTAAGATCACTCGGAGGCGAGGGGCTCAAAATACAAGGAGAACATTTTCATTTCCCTCTCCCCCCCCACTCTTTGTGTTGTCTTATTGAGCTTGCTGGTTTCTGAAGACAGATCTTCCCTAGTAACCGTGAGTGAACAGTAAATTAGCAAGAAGGGAGACACCTAGTGGCGGTAACTTTGTAGAGTTTTTTTTTCAGTCATAAAACAGTTCGGTGCATTACATTGTAACCCAGATTCACATTCTATTATAGTTGGTTTACAAAAGGTAATCAATATTTGGTAATTTAGAGTTAATCACAAGGACGTTATGGTCTTTTGTTTTTAAGCAGGTGGTAGTGATACAGCTCAGTACGCAATGACTAAGGAGCCATGTGCTCTGAAACGTGTAAATCGTTGTGTCTGTACAGGATGATTTGGTTTGCCATCTTTGTCCTTATTCTAATAAGTGAATAAAGGTTACATTTTATATTAGATGCTTGGTTCTGGTGCTGTAGATATATATTAAGAGGTTGGTTCTGGTGCTGTATTTATATTAGATGCTTGGTTCTGGTGCTGTATATACACATATATATATATATACATATATATATATATAATAAGCTTGGTTCTGGTGCTGTATATATATTATGAGCTTGGTTCTGGTGCTGTATATATATTATGAGTTTGGTTCTAGTGCTGTATTTATATTAGATGCTTGGTTCTGGTACTGTATATATATTATAAGCTTGGTTCTGGTGCTACATATATATTATGAGTTTGGTTCTGGTGCTGTATATACATACATATATATATATATATATATATATATATATATATATATATATATATAAAATAAGCTTGGTTCTGGTGCTGTATATATATTATGAATTTGGTTCTGATGCTGCATATATATTATGAGTTTGGTTCTGGTGCTGAATATATATTATGAATCTGGTTCTGATGCTGTATATATATATTATGAGTTTGGTTCTGGTGCCGTATTTATATTATATGCTTGGTTCCTGTGCTGTATATATGCTATGAGCTTGGTTCTGGTGCTGTATATAAGCTATGAGCTTAGTTCTGGTGCTGTATACTGTATATTCTATGAGCTTGGTTCTGGTGCTGTATATATGCTATGAGCTTGGTTCTGGTGCTATATATATAAGCTATGAGCTTGCTTCTGGTGCTGTATACTGCATATGCTATGAGCTCGGTTCTGGTGCTGTATATAAGCTATGAGCTTAGTTCTGGTGCTGTATACTGTATATTCTATGAGCTTGGTTCTGGTGCTGTATATATGCTATGAGCTTGGTTCTGGTGCTATATATATATAAGCTATGAGCTTGCTTCTGGTGCTGTATACTGTATATGCTATGAGCTCGGTTCTGGTGCTGTATATAAGCTATGAGCTTGGTTCTGCTGCTGTATATAAGCAATATATACATATTGAACCTGGACATTGTGTTGTATGTTTCATGAGCTTGGTTCCTGTGCATTATATATATTATGATTTTGGTTCTGTTCCTGAGGGTCAAGTCAGAGCTAGAAAGAGACAAAAAGACAAAACAAAATTATCTTAGAAATAGATCCCAATGTAGAAGTAGGTACAGAATTCGCACTTATGGACTTGTTTAGTAAAATTAAGCCAGCGCCAGAGGTTAATATTTAATGAGATTTCCTGACAATTCGTCGTCTTGCAAGGAACAATGAGTAACTTTATTTCTAGGTTACTCGGAGTTATGGGAAATGTGTGTGTGACCGGTCACTGAGTAAGCGAGCACATCCTGTACATCACGTGACCTCAATAAAAGATGTTAATAAATGTTATTAAACATCTTTATCCATTGGTCTATCATCTTTATCCATTGGTCTAATCAATGGTGGTCTGACCACTGAGACCCCCACCGGTCCCACGAACTGGGCTACTTTCCATTGTCTCCAAAAATGGAATAAAAATTTGGGTAAACCACAAAATGGTAGTGATAGAAAATCCAGCTCATCCAGCAAGAAACAAGACCATAGACTATACCATTTTCAGTATTAGTGGGGGTCCTAGCAGTTGGACATTTTTTGCTATGCAGTTTTGAAGCCAAAGAGGACACGGACACCAAATATTGTTGCCTAAAACTTTTGCACTGCATGGTAATGACACAGATTGTGTACAGAATAGCCAACACTGGACTTCATCTGTAGCAGTTGTCTTCCCCATATTATAGCAGTAACTCACAGCACTGAAATATCTCCAGGACTTGGACATGTCCATTTCTATAACTACCCATTTTTTCTGTCTGTCAAAAACTGGCCATGTGAATACACTCATTGTTTTCTAATGGTTGTGTGACAGTTGTTTTTACTTTTCTGTGAATAAAAGCCCAGGGGAGTTGACAAAAAAAATCATACCTGCCTTATTTTATCTCTCTTGGGTCTCCTTGCAGCGTCCGGTACTCTCCTGGTGATGTCATGTGTCGGAAGTACTACTGAGGCCTGTGATAGTACGATAATCAGTTACATAGGCAAACTATGAGTCAACACCCTAGGAGTATTCTACACTAGGTTTTATAGATAGGTTCCTAGGATAGAGTGTTCTATACTATGTTTTATAGATAGGTTCCTAGGAGCCCTGACAGTATTCTACACTATGTTTTATAGATAGGTTCCTAGGAGTCCTAAGAGTATTCTACACTATGTTTTATAGATAGGTTCCTAGGAGTCCTAAGAGTATTCTACACTATGTTTTATAGATAGGTTCCTAGGAGTCCTGACAGTGTTCTACACTATGTTTTATAGATAGGTTCCTAGGAGCCCTGACAGTGTCATATATTTATGGTTTATAGATACAGCCCTACCATGTACATGAGTTGCTCCAAATCTCCAACCCCTTTGAAAGTGAGAACTATTTTTTGTTAGCCAATTTAAGGTGTGGTTTCTACCAAACTTGTTCAACCTGAAATTAATTAGACACCCAAGCCCCCAAACTTTAACACAAAAATAATCTTGATAGGTTCGCACACCTTTCGTTAGTATGGTGTGATTTGCTTGGTTGGCTAGATAAGAGGACTTTATAGGTACCATAGGTGTTGTGGGGTGTATAAGACTCCCTGTACTTGCTCTGGTGGTCTCTCTAGTTGTCAAAGCACCTTAAACTGTCCAGGTGAAGACCAAGAACCTCAGAAGATCTGATTGCAGTAGGATCCATTTTCCTATGGAGAACTCTCTTGGTTTGGTTTATATCTCCAGTCGTGTTGCAAGGCCTGTTAAAGAGTTAGACATTGACTATAGGTGGACAACTTTATTTCAGGAGACTGTAGACCATGAATCCAGAAAGGAAGGAAGTGCACAAACATTGTATCTATAGATGCTTTTATTTACTGATCTCCTTCAGTTACACAGGATGGGGCACAGTATTTTATATATTATGGTTATACATCATTGCATTATTCTAGATGGACCGTGTGGTTCTTTTCTGCCACCAGTCCTCTATGTTTCATTATTATTGTTCTGACTATTATTTTTATCTTCTGATAGTCAGCACGAGTTGTCATCCAGTAGATCTGCTCCAAAGACCTGAACTTCACACAGCTCAAGACTGCCTTGTTTTCCAGGCAAAACGACATTGACGTATCTCCCAATCATGTCATTACATAAAAATGTTTGTGTCCCTCCATCTGAAATTGTTGTCACCACCGCACACCTGTGGCAGGAGAAATAATAGGTTATTGTCCTCCGCTATATATGCATAAATATTTACAGGAGTGCAATGGGTCTGGACTCCTACAGATCTTTCTTTAGATCCATGAAGGCAACAATATTGGTGGACTTTCCCCCATATTGATGGAACTTTCCCCATATTAGTAGACCTCCCCCTGTATTGATGGACCTTCCCCCGTATTGGTGGACCTCCCCCCGTATTGATGGACCTCCTCCCGCATTGGTGGACCTTCCTCCATATTGGTGGACCTCCCCCTGTATTGGTGGACCTCCTCCTGTATTGGTGGACCTCCCCCTGTATTGGTGGACTTTTTGCCATATTGATGGAACTTCCCGCATATTAGTAGACCTCCTCCTGTATTGATGGACCTCCCCCTGTATTGGGGGACCTCCCCCTGTATTGGTGAACCTCCCCCAGTATTGGAGGACCTCCCCCCTTATTGATGGACCTCCTCCCGAATTGGTGGACCTTCCTCCATATTGGTGGACCTTCCTCCATATTGGTGGACCTTCCTCCGTATTGGTGGACCTCCCCCATATTGATGGACCTTCCCCCGTATTGGTGGACCTTCCCCCGTATTGGTGGACCTCCCCCTGTATTGGTGGACCTCCCAACATATTAGTGGACCTCCCCCCCGTATTGATGGACCTCCTCCGGTATTGGTGGACCTTCGATTTTAGTTCCTTGGTCAAACATGAGAGATGACAGAATGTAGTACAAATTGGGCAACGTGGAGACCTTTTGTATAGCTATTAACATTTTACAACATTTGAGTTTCTCTTTCGGCCTTGATCAGCTAATCCAAACCTGGCGCTGTATGGCTACATGTGTGTGTGTGTGCGTGTGTGTGTGTGTAATACTATCAATCATAATTACTTGTGAATGACCAGTCAGACCTCTCGATATAAACCTCGGGACATCTATTCTCTCATCTCATGTCAAGCCTCGCTTAGTATGTTCTTGCAGTCTGCTGACGTCCCATAGTGGTCAGATGTTTCACCATGGTATATACATTGTAGGATCTATATGTACCTGATATGTAATTATAAATCACTATATGTAGGGCTCACACTCACCTTGGATTGTTGTTCCCATTGTTGGCCAAGGAGTCTCCTACAAGGATTTCGGCACCGTTCAGTCTGTTTCCGCAGCAGTCACCTCTGTTGGTGATGGTGATGTGGCCAATCCTATAAGACCTCAGCAGGTCCACCCTCCACCAGGGAGACAGCTCCGATTGTGTGTGTGTACAGGAGCCATGGAAGTAGTTTGTGTCCTGGTTTCCATCTATTGCATTAATTGCCATTGCCAAATATCCCACATGATGCACAGTGTCCCTTAAAATGGTAGACTGAGTAGCTCGACCTTGAAGTGCAACGTTCCTGTCTATGGAGAGAAGACCAAACACAAATGGTGAACAGGTCACCTGTAGTTACATTCTATAAGATGTATCTACTTGGGAATACTGGGTAACTTACTTTGCTTTACTTTTATTTGTACCTAAAGTGAAATCTCTAAACCCTGGACTAACAAACCATCTCCAGTCATCTAGTAACTCCCGTCACCCAGGGTCTTCTACAACTTCTTATGTTGAGTTCCATGACAGCTTTGTCTGCTACAAAGTTCCATTTAGTCAAGAGCCCCCTTCTATGATTCTGTTCAATCCTTCTCTCCTCTAAATGTAGAGGGCGCCCCTTTATTACTACAGGGACTGGGTACGAGGAGAACCTGGGAAGAGTTCTTGTAAATAATCTTTCTTACTATAGAATAAACTTCATATTGTACGGATATGACCTCATCACCCTTCCCAGATTCATGGAGATTGGTGGGCAGCAACATCTGCTTCTCTAAGATCATTGCTGATATCTTTCCTCCTTGGTGTTATGTTAACACGTCTGCATTCTCCAGACCAGCAAACTGCCAAAAGTTCTGCTTTTATAAGGTTATCACACCGGATGATGATCACTTAATCGAGGACAATTGAGTGGCAGAATCTGACTGCTATAGACCTTCTCAATTCCTATGGGAGCAGTAAGGTCTACGTAAACCTCCACGTATGGTTTCTGCAATTTGGTCTAGTTTTTGTTAAATCAATAATGACTTGGTGTAATTTGTCTTGTGTTGTTGTCCGGTTGTATTTACCTAATCTTAAGACCTGCTGAGGACCAGATAGTTTGTTATTATGTCCTGATATGGAAAAACCACAGAATTCAAAGAGGGTGATTTTTTGGGCCTGGTTCGTTCCTCTCTATAGGTGAACACGACCACAAGTATGTGCATATTTAACATGAGAGCTCTGCAATGTCCAAAGTCAAGAATGCTTCTATGCTCGATGTGAAGGCCTGACCCCTGCCGATGCAAATGTAGGTGAGATCTGCAATTCTTAAGAGGTGCACAGAGATCACGGGCCACACCTTGCCCATTACAATGAGACAGAATCAGATCCTCCTTCCACACCAAGGTAAAGTCAGGCTGTGTACTGACTCTTTTACATCTACTGTCACATTATTCTGCTACTGATCTCCGATTGCTCTCCTTGTGGCATTGAGATTGACTTAAGACTCTTCAACCTACATTGCCGCAAGATGAAGTGACCCAGACAACAGCTATTGACCTCCAATATGCCAAAAACTGCGCCATTTTGCCCACTCTGCAGAGAAAATTCAATCACTAAGCCTAGGACTCAATTTTTTGAAAGCCAAGGTATTCTAGACCTAGTAACTGAGCCCCTAGGAGTAACCACTGGTGGAGAAACATCTGAAGACGCTGAAGAGTTTCCACCAGTGCTGTTGGCAGACGTTTCCTTACCAAGGCGTAGACTACTAGTGTCAAAGCTACAACTTACTACATCAGGATGTCCACCTCATATCTTCTAAGACAAGTTCTATACTCTCAGCTGACCTGAGGCTAAAGAACACAAGGTGGCCACAGAAAACGGTTCAAGGACACCATCGAGACCTACCGTATAAAGGGTCAGACCAACATCACTGAGAATCTCTGGCCGTAGAACGCAACTTGTGAGACCAATGACGTAGACAAAAAACAAAGTCCCAAACACAACTCCCAAACAGAACTTCCTATCCCCAACTGAGTCAAGATCGGAGGCTCAAGGACTGGACTCCTCAGCCAATGTAGGGCGGACAAGGAATCTTCACGAATGTTATTCGTATTTCCAGTGACTCAGATGAGTCTACCGACCACACGTGGATGGAAATATATAACGTTTTTTCATATTTACTCACATTGGTTATTCTCCCCGTTGTGACTTCTACAACATCCTACAAAAATAGAAAAATAAAGAACCGTTTATTCATCATTCCTCATTAGAGATGGCCGAACCGATTTTTTCCGATCCCGGCGGCCCAAATATCCCAAATCGTAAGTCGAACAATTGGGGATTTGGCTCAACATGACAGACCTCAGTGTCGACCCCGGGGCCTGATATCACCAGGGAGCAATGGAGGCCACTTGGAGGTCCAAAAGAGGTAACAGAAGGTGAGTATGAATGTTTTTATTTTTTACACCTCCCCTGGGTCTCCACATACTGTACTCTGGGGTCTGAAGAGTCAGCATGGTATAATCATTTCATTTCCAGTTCTATTCGAATTTGTTTGACTCAAAATGAATCTGGGACCCTGAAATGAAACAAAGGCTTGGACCACTCACCCATCTATACTATTAACCTAGACGTGGGGGTTGTATATAATCTAAACTGCACTTACATTCTAGAATCCGGGGATGAATCCGTGACAGATCACACAATACATATAGACCCCCAGATTAGACCACTCCAGACCCCCTACCCTAATACAGAACCCAGGCAATGACTCCGCAATTCCAGGAGGTTTTGCCCGTGTGTTATACTCGAGTCTCCCCATTTATGCCGACCTGGTTGTTAAACATGAACCAGGTAGAACAGGAAGGCTACACCAGTTACATGTTATGGGGGCACTAAGGGGGATGTTAAGCTTTATGGAGTCATTATCCTGCATGGGGTCATTGAGGGGGACACTATCTTATGAGAGGGATATGAATAAAAGAGGAACTTTAATATGGGGGACGCTCTAGGTGACAGGAGGCACAATGGAGGGCTCTAAAAACATGGACCCCACCCCGGGTTATAGTATATCATATGTGCTATATACTGAACCTGCAGTGGTGCCATCAGACACCATCCAGATGAGTACAATGAGGAGCAGAAACTTCATCCTGCAGGAGATACAACCATTATAGTGACATGTCTCCTCCTAGTATATATGTAATACATTCATCGCTGCTAAACCAAATGTAGCAGAGCCGACTTTGTCACTTGCCACATCTCATATCACAATGTGTTTCCGCAACACCGCCATAGCAGTGAATACTCACACAAGCATTCTAGTACTTCATTACTTGTCAGTCCCTCGTCCTCCTGATCAGTGAAGGTCCCAATTGTCAGATCCCCAGTGATGTGAGACATATCCCTGATCCTGAGGATGGAGGATAAGTCTCTGTATTGACACAACCCGGAACCCAAAACTTTTGGAAAATTTGTAAAATTTGCAACCTGTTCGTTCACCTATAGATGGCGCTACCTTGCCTATAACAGGAGATATTTATCTTAAAGGGATGGCTTATGCTGCATCTTATAGGGAGCGTCCTCCATGTATATTGATCTGCCGCCACCACTGAGACCCCCACCAATCCTGATATCCAAGGCTGTTAGATTCACTTGGTGGATGGCCGAATCCAAAGTTGGCTCCCATTTAAGTGAATAGGTGGTACGCATGCACATAGCCTTGCTGTAGCCCACCTTGCATCCCTTATTTAGGAAATGCCCCCACTGTGTCCTCTGATCCAGACAATGCCTGTAATGTGCCCCCTGATAACAATGGGGCAGATTGATTAGACCTTGTACCCCAGTTCTTCAGTGTCACTTATACACCAAGTCCTAACCTGCACAGATCTCCATTCTGGGGCACAGGGGTGCGGACGTTTCTTGAAGACGCCGAAGCCCCTTCACTTATCAGACAATCCCTGAGCAAGTCGGGACCTGTATGAAACGCTGGTCATAATAAACCCGCCCCTATGTCCCACACTGGGGGCTCTATGGTGGACGTATCATCACTTCCAATGTAAATGGACCAGTACCTGAGATAGTGGAAGACACCGGCTCATAGATGGACACATGATGGATAACACTAATAACACTGCTACATCTATAGATACAGACTATGTCAGCGCCCGGCTCTGCTACATCCAGACAATGTGGCTCCAAGGTCTCCCCCTCCCCCATACTACATTGTGTGATAACTGATATGTAATAGAGATCTTACCTTACTGTATGAATGGTCACCAGCTGTATCCCCAATGGGGGGATTCTCTATTATATATCCCTGTGTCCCCCACCCCGAGCGGTCACTGGAGCGGATTGGTCAGCAGTCTAATGTACAGGAAGATTAATCATTGTATAAGACCGACGGTTTATATAATAGAGAAAAGATCGCTCTAGTGATTTGTGTCAATTATTAAACGCCACACTTTGGTGATCAGATCATCTGCTGAGTATTACTGTGCTGAATGACACTATCCCTGGTGGTCTAGGGTTTCAATGAGGTCTATGCTAGTATCCCTGGTGGTCTATTACAAAAAAAGAGGTCAATGCTACGATCCCTGCTGGTCTAATACAATAAAGATGTCTATGCTAGTATCCCTGCTGGTCCGATGTAATAAAGAGGTATAGTGTGAGGGAGGGATATTACCATATAGGCCCGAAGCCTGTGCTAGTAGTAATAGCCTGTTACTGCTAGCACAGGCTTTGGGCCTGTATGGTAACAGGCTGTTACTGCTACCACAGGCTTTGGGCCTATATGTTACTGCTAGCACAGGCTTTGGGCCTATATGGTAATATCCCAGACCACGTGACGTCTGACACATTACCATATAGATAGAAACCACAAAAAAGGTAAGTATGACATCTGATATATGTATATAACAACAAAATATATGCAATATACTAATAAAAATCTCAAAAAATCTTTATTGTTAATAATTTACCACATACAAAAGATAGGACAATGTCAAAGAAACAATGTACATATACACAAATGGATGTAGTGGGATGCCACAACAAATTGCAGTCCCTGTAGATACTTCTAGTTTCCCTACACAGGTATTAGATCATCTATAGTACAGAATATACTCATATCATGTAGTCAAACTGACATAGGTGAGTATTACTGCCTATCAAATACAACCGTATAGGACCTATTTGTAAACACTAATGTTTGTATTCATACATTAAAATGGTCAATGAGAATTACATTACCAAAATGATAGGTCCTGTATAAATGTATCCTACTTCCTACACACAAAGAGCGGCACAAACATTGCCCTCAAAGGCCCAGTAACCAAACCATATTGAGAAGCAGATACATATACATTTAGATATAATAGTGTGAACACTCACCCATAAGGAAAGTTGTAAGCAGATCACCAGGGACGGGCACCCACCACCCAAAACCCCGACGCGCGTTTCGGCGCAGAGAGCCTTCGTCAGGAGGAGGAGGAGGAGACATATAAGTTCTCTATTTATATGCCGGCATATCATGTTGGGGTCCAATGGAAACATAGTCACAGCTGTTGTTCGTAAACTCATTGCGAGTGTAAGCCGCGGGTGAATAACGGCGCATGCGCGTATTGACGCGCAGACAGATCACATGACCGGGAAGCCGAAGTAGCGTGGTCATGTGACCATAGTATCGCGATGTTTCGGCTTGGGCATGTGTCTGTGAGCGCCCACCAGGCATGCGCACTCACCCAACTGCAATGTATTCTACAATTCATATGGACTAATCCAGAGGACTCCAATGACTCTAAACTAGGGGGATAGTGGATTGTGTAGTAGATGAAAGCAATGGAAGTATTCAATCAAATTAAATATATAAATTACAAGCTAAAAATGTGTATTCTGTATGACAGGATATAAAAAGTGAATGTTATTATAAATATTTATAAAAAGGTGGAACATATCATATAACAAAAACAGCACAAAAGCCAAGGAAATGTGCCGTGTATAGTGCTAATAATTAGATGAATATAAATGATGTTGTTTAATAATGTGAAAGACAAGTGACAAGTATATAAAGACGTTTAAATGTATACATAAATCACCCAGTAATAATAATATTATGATACTGTGTATAGTGAACACATACATATATATGATGACCCATAACAGGACTACTAGTTAGTCAACAGATAGTGATACCATACTACACCCAACACTAAATAACATACAATTAAGTAGAGTGAAATAAAAAATAAAATAAAATAAGAATCTTGATTGAAGGATTCCAAAGGACACGTTCATAACAAACAATAATATCTGAAACAAATAAGAAGGAAAAAAATCATAAATAAATAAACTATTAAAAAATAATTAATTTTACATTACCGATAGACAAACAAAAAAACAAAAAGCATAAATATCAAAGCAGTGCTCATGTGTTCATAGAAAAGAACCAAAACCAAAGGTTTCATTTAGACCAGTGTACAGCATTCGGGCCAATCAACCCTGGTCAATGCATTCCTATGGGAAACAGTCAGCTCGTGCATATTGCAAGCTGACAGGGATCCCGACCAGATAGAGCCCCAAAGAGCTGGGTGAGTAACATTCCCCCTTAAATAAAGGTAATCCCTAGCTAACCCTGCCTGTACATCTGTCCCTGTCTCACAGTCACATAGTTCACAGTCCCAAATTAGTCGACTGGTAAATCCACCATTCGTCTAAATTGGAGGTTATTCGTTTCCGCCAGCCAATTCCTTTTTTTGTTTTTTTTTCACTGCCTCCGTTGTCGTAGTTCCTGTCCCACCTCCCCTGCGCAGTTATTGGTGCAAAAAATGCGCCAGGGAAGGTGGGAGGGGAATCAAATTTTTAGTGAGTTTGCCACCTGGTGTTCGATTGGAATCAAACACCTCGAACGGCCTGATATTCGATTGAATATCAATTCAATCGAACACCGTTCGCTCATCTCTAATGCCTATAACTTTTGCACAGTACTCTATAAGACAGAATCACATTAGCTTTCCATGCAGTAGACTGACATTAAGTGTTACATACAGATAGTAGAGATACAATGGAGTCAATGATAACCCAGTATGTGACTTACCTGCACACTTCCGCGCATCATGCGGTCTCTCGAGCTCCTACATGTTCTCGTGTTGCACTTTTTCAATGACTGGCGGTATTATACAGAACAATGATAGGTAATGTGAATATAATCTCCAGCCACGGATAAGATGGTGAATAACTGATAAGAGCGCTGGAGATATACTGTATATTACACAATATAATAAATCTTATCTAAAACTATTTGCTCAATTTTTTTTCCCTTCAGATCATAAATGGTCTATAAATCAGGAACAGAAGAAGTGACGCCGACTACAGCTAAGAGCACGATGTGCGGCACCATATGCACCGGCAAGTATATGACATACAAAGGTTATATTTACCATACAGGTGGGTCATGCAGATAGTATGGAGCACTCGGAGAGATCAGGGCCAGCACTTGTTGGACTCCATATTGGGTAGCAAAACCTGTACAAGGCTCCCCCTTCCAGAGGAGCAAATATGGGGGTGTATGGGGGCATCATAAGGGTAACAAACTCCAGCCCTTCTTTAGTACTTGTCAAAGCCCAGCACCATAGTGGGGTCTAGTTTGATCACATGGACGTCCTGTTGAAGTTGGTTAGAATTATGGTGGTGTCGAGCAGTTTTAGGGCCCCCATCCTAAGTTCATCCCTAGTTGTATGATACATTGAGTGAATGGAGGGGTTTTCTTTAATAAGGAGGACCTCTCAGCAGTGGAGGACCACAGGTTACTTATTAACCCCTTCCCACATCCGCCATAACAGTACAGAGGATGTTGAAACTTTAAGCATGGAGCCTACCCAGGAGATGAGCGGGCGCCATAGCTGTGGGGTCTCCGCTATTTTACACAGAGGAGACCCAGTGCTAATGCCCAAAATCAGTGACTATTAGCATTAACTCTTTAGATGACTTGGTGAAGTGGTAGAGAATCACCCAAAGACCATTGGTGCATAACCCTATCACTTTTAACAGAATCACCATCCCCAGTTGCAAGATCTTGGGGCAATGATCCATTGTCATGACATTTTAGAGCCTATTGAATGCACCCAGGCGTCCCTACCGGTCACATATTTATGGTTTATCCTAAGGATACGCCATACAAACTTAAATCCAGGACAACCCCTTTAAGAAAACCCAGGATTGAGGAGAAGTCTAACAGTTTATTGAGAACTGGGACATAGATAATAACAAATGACATTGGTGTAAAATAACCCATGATGAAGACTGATAGTGAATGTTTTTGATTACCCGAGGATGTGTCCTGCTGACCCTGTCCTACATGGGTGTGTTCTCTCATGTATTACTATTGGAATTGGTGGTCAGTCCACACGCTGAAGACTGAGTAAGGCTAGGTGATGGAGATCCATGCTGAGGTCCATCAGAAGACAGACCACATGGGAGGAGATAAGAGTCTTGCTCATGGATGGTCAAACATATACATGTAAAGGAGAGACACAAGAACCACTCACAAAAATGGACAATGTCAGGATGAAGCAAGAGAAGACCAAGAGATTATGATAGATGTTACTACAAGTAGATTTCACCAGATCCATCACATCTCCAAAATGGTGGCACCCAGTAAAGTTATACAGCAGGTCCTCCAGAGTGGAAGAAGGTCCTCAAGAGTGGAAGAAGGTCCTCCAGAGTTGAAGAAGGTCCTCAAGAATGGAAGAAGCTCCTCAAGAGTGAAATATGGTCCTCTGGAGTGGAAGAAGGTTCCCTAGAGTAGAAGAAGGTCCTCAAGAGTGAAATATGCTCCTCCAGGGTGGAATAAGGTTTCCCAGAGTGCAAGAATGTCTTCCAGAGTGGAAGAAGGGGTCCCCAAAGTGGAAGAAGGTCCTCAAAAGTGAAATATGCTCCTCCATAGTGGAAGAAGGTTCCCCAGAGTGGAAGAATGTCTTCCAGAGTGGAAGAAGGGATTCCCAAAGTGGAAGAAGGTCCTCGAGTGAAATATGCTCCTCTATTGTGGAAGAAGGTTCCCCAGAGTGGAAGAATGTCTTCCAGAATGGACAAAGGGGTCCCCAAAGTGGAAGAAGGCCCTCAAGACTGAAATATGGTCCTCCGGAGTGGAAGAAGGTTCCCCAGAGCGAATTAAGGTCCTCAAAAGTGGAAGAAGGACCTTCAGAGTGGAAGAAGAACCTCAAGAATGGAAGAAAGTCCTCAAGAGTGGAAGAAGATCCTCAAGAGTGAAACACAAATGTTAATATTTCCTATGTCACCATTGAGAGCATCAACCTCATGCTCTTATGTATTATAATCTTTATTAATTTGTCAGTAACAAGCATAGACGTCTTACACCTCCTCATCTGAATTCACTACCTACCAGTAAGAGTTGACTCTCTGCCAAGTGTAATATTTGTGAAAGCTGTTTCCCTCCTGATAAAACGTTTCACTCATAGACAGACAAAATACTCATTGTCTACTGTATGGAATGGTAAAAAAACTATGAGATTGTGAAACCTGGCGGCAAAGAGTATTGTGTTGGTTTTTCATGGACTGAACATACAATAATCCCTGTTACTTATCTGAAGGCGATTTGTGCTTCAGGTCATACATGGGGAAGAGGAAGACCATGGCAAGATCTAGGTAGACTTCCCTCCTGATGTTCTTCACATCCAGGATTAAAGCTGGGTGGGAAGGGGTATATACACACCCATACATCTTCAGAGTTTTGGACATCTCTAGGTATTAGACATTAGTCATGTGATGCCATGGCCCTTGTAATACAAGACAACATCTGTTGAGCTTTTGATGCATCAGATTGACATTGAGAGCCCAAGACCCCTGATGTCAGTGTCCACCACTGGAAGGTAAGAAAGAACTGAAACAAGTGGACCATAGAAGATCTAGATATGCTGTAGATAGGACAGATCTAGAGGCTGTATAAAATAATCGAATCCAAGACGTATAAAGTTGTATTTTATTACTTTATTAAATTTCTCATCCTCTTCCAATCTGTAAGATTTTTCCTAGTTGGGTTATGGATAGGCGGCCACAGGAACTCCAAAGATCTGAACTTCACAGAGCTGAACAGGTCTACCTAAGCCGGGTAAGATGATGTTAACTAACTGGCCGACCATCCCGTAACAATAGAAGGTTTGGGTGGAGCCGGTCTTCATGTCGGTAATCTGGGCACACCTAAAAAGAAGAAGAAAAACAGAGATCAAAAACTCTAAAAACATTCACTCCCAACCCTATCACCCATCGTATAATAACATAATAGGGTTCTCCTGAGGTTTACACCCAATTTGGGGTATAATAGTGATCTAAAGAAATAAAGACCAATCACCTGGGGTTGTTATTTCCATTATTTTCAGGCAAGTTTCCCACAAGTATAAATCCACCATTCAGGAGCTCTCCGCAGCAGTCTCCTCTGTTCGTGATAGTTACGTGAGAGATCCTATGAGGCTCCAGTAGATCCACCTTCCACCAGGCTGAGTCATCGCTATCAGTGCTGGAACATGATCCATAACTAAAAATGGAGTTAAAGTTTCCATCAACGGCATGGATAGCGTCAGCAAGGTAGCCGGAGTTACTGAGGATAGACGACTGAGCGGCCCGGCCTCGAAGGGCAACATTTTTGTCTGTGGATCACATGAAGAAAGAAAATGTGAGGGAAGAAGATCATTTCAGTTTTTCATTTTCAGTATGTTGACTTATATTTTGCTTATAATGAACATCAAAATACCAATCCCTGTAATTCACCAGCCAATCCCAACTGTAGGCTACCAACCAAATCCAAGTTTACACCACCAAATAATCCCAACTAAGCACAACCAGCCAATTTCCACCACCAACTAATTCCAACTGTCCTATCTCAACTGTACGCCCCATCCAATTTAAGCAGTACACGAGCAACCATGCCCAACTTTTCACCACCAACCAATCCCAACTGTCCACCTTTGTCCAATACCAATTATGCACCACCAGCTAATCCCAACTGTCCACCTTTGTCCAATCCCAATTGTACACCACCAACCAATCCCAACTGTTCACATCTGTCCAATCCCAACTATCCACCGTTGTCCAATCCCAATTGTACACCACCAGCCAATCCCAACTGTCCACCTTTGTCCAATCCCAATTGTACACCACCAACCAATCCCAACTGTTCACATCTGTCCAATCCCAACTATCCACCATTGTCCAATCCCAATTATACACCACCAACCAAACCCAACTGTCCACGTTTGTCCAATCCCAATTGTACACCACCAACCAAACCCAACTGTCCACATTTGTCCAATCCCAATTGTCCATCACCAACCAATCCCAACTGTTCACATTTGTCCAATCCCAAGTGTCCACCTTTGTCCAATCCCAATTGTACACCACCAACCAAACCCAACTGTCCACGTTTGTCCAATCCCAATTGTACACCACCAACCAAACCCAACTGTCCACCTTTGTCCAATCCCAATTGTACACCACCAACCAATCCCAACTGTTCACATTTGTCCAATCCCAAGTGTCCACCTTTGTCCAATCCCAATTGTACACCACCAACCAAACCCAACTGTCCACGTTTGTCCAATCCCAATTGTACACCACCAACCAAACCCAACTGTCTACGTTTGTCCAATCCCAATTGTACACCACCAGCCAATCCCAACTGTCCACCTTTGTCCAATCCCAATTGTACACCACCAACCATACCCAACTGTCCACGTTTGTCCAATCCCAATTGTACACCACCAACCAATCCCAACTGTCCACGTTTGTCCAATCCCAATTGTACACCACTACCCAATCCCAACTGTTCACATTTGTCCAATCCCAAGTGTCCACCTTTGTCCAATCCCAATTGTACACCACCAACCAAACCCAACTGTCCACGTTTGTCCAATCCCAATTGTACACCACCAACCAAACCCAACTGTCCACCTTTGTCCAATCCCAATTGTACACCACCAACCAATCCCAACTGTTCACATTTGTCCAATCCCAAGTGTCCACCTTTGTCCAATCCCAATTGTACACCACCAACCAAACCCAACTGTCCACCTTTTTCCAATACCAATTGTACACCACCAACCAAACCCAACTGTCTACGTTTGTCCAATCCCAATTGTACACCACCAGCCAATCCCAACTGTCCACCTTTGTCCAATCCCAATTGTACACCACCAACCATACCCAACTGTCCACGTTTGTCCAATCCCAATTGTACACCACCAACCAATCCCAACTGTCCACGTTTGTCCAATCCCAATTGTACACCACTACCCAATCCCAACTGTTCACATCTGTCCAATCCCAACAGTCCATCTTTGTTCAATCCCAATTGTACACCACCAACCAATTCCTACAGTACACCACCAACCAATCCCAACTGTCCACGTTTGTCTAATCCCAATTGTACACCACCAACCAATCGCAACTGTCCACTTCTGTCCAATGCCAACTGTACACCACAAACCAATTCCAACTGTACAACACATTTTATACCACCAGCCAATCCCAATTGTACACTAATAACCAATCCTAATTGTATGCCACTAGACAATCTCAAACTATATGATATTAAAGACATTTTTTGGTCATCGGTATGAAATCGATGGGAGTCTACCACCCCAAACCCCATCAATTAGCTGGATTGAGTCGGCATTGCAAGCAGAATGGAGGAGGAAGAAGACAGCCAAGTCTCTGCAGCGGAGCTCTCATTCAAGTGTATGGTATCTTATCTGCAGTAACCTGGTCTGACCAAAACATGATGGTCCAAAATGAAAGGGTCATCCAGGTTTTAAGAAAAAATTCATGGAAACTGCACAATTTTCGTCTATTGGTTGCATGTGATGCTCAGGGGAATAAGGCTGAGCTGCAGTACCAGACCAACCCATCAATAAGAGTGGCGCTGTTAATGATACAAGATACCTAATCCACCTCCATATCCTTCTAATATCAGCCCAATATAAAACGAGCACTCGACTCACAGATCTGAGCAGTAATTCCAGTCAGCAGCCAGAGGAGAGCGATAGTGAGCAGGGATCTCATTTTGAGACTACACCGACAGCTGGACTATGAAGAACCTGAACACAAAGCAGAAATTTACTAAATAATAACATAGAATCACACATCACGAAGAATACGACTAGTACTTATTATAGGAGTGGTCCACGTTGGACAATCCTTTGTGTATAATAAAGGTCCCTGATGATAACCTGCCAACAAGTTTTCAATTTCCCAGCAGCGCCCCCAGAGGGAAGATGAAGCATTACACGGTTCTTGTAAACATCAAAGCGTTGACTATGTAAAGCAGAAATGTGTCGGGTCCTCAAAAGAAAGGAGGAAAAAAAAATTCCAATAAAATGCCCCTTTTAATGCCCTATTAAAGGGGACCTTCCACCACCTCCACCAACTCCAACTCTTTCCATCCTTCAATAGCTCTCCCTCCACTGATTCTGGCACAGTTGGAATTTTTTCTCTAGCCCTCACCATCCCTGAGCAATCATATCTGTACGGTTTAGCACCCAATATATTATGTATGCTCCCTACTGTCTGCTCTGCCCCATCCAAGACAGTAGGGAGTCTGACTAACCTATGGGGTGCTGAAACTAACAGTACTGATTGCTCAGGAACGGTGGGGGCTAGAGAAAAAATTCCAACTGCGCCGGAATCAGTGGAGCAGCAGCTATGAAACAATGAAGTTGGTGAAGGTGGTGGAAGGTCCTCTTTAATATCACAGTATGACCTTATAGGTTCTGAAACTTTGGTACCTGTATTGCAATGGAGACACACCATGTCTATAGGGGGTGCATGCACTGTCCTAATGTTATATATTTACTAGGCACAGTGTATGATATTAGTTTTGGGGCTGCTTAGAGGACCTTAGCTTAGAAACACGGCTATAGATATGATACAGATGCTAAGTCTTATTTACCATATATATATAATATTCAATTAAAATACAATACAATTACACATTAGTCATATTATTGATGATGATGATGATAATAATAATATTAATGCTTTACTCTCTATAAATCAGGCTGTTTCTTATGCTATAGAATTCCATTAGCTTTCCATGCAGCTGCCTGACATTGAGCACTCTCATCTATCCACACTTGTACTTACATACACACAGTACATTGGAGTCAATGGTAATCCAGTATGTGACTTACCCGGATGGCAGTCGTGCTGGTGAAGCTCAGACTAAACAGAATAATGAGAGGGAATGTGAATATAATCTCCAGCCACCGATAATCTGCAGACCAACCACGCCTGATAAGAGCCCCGGAAGATATATAGTACACAGTTATTATTCTATCTACTATTATTTGTCCAGAACTAGGACATTTATAGATAAGGCGCCACAATATATACCAGGAATTATATTTCATGCATAGAATGTACCAGATATACCAAAGGGTCAGACCAGGCCGATACGTGAGTACTAAACCTGTACAGGGTTCCCAGGTGATCCATATTGTCTCAGCAAATATGAAGGAGGAAAATTGTCCCAAGTGCAATGGAAATAATATGGACCCATTCTAAGGACGTCATTGCTTTCTGTCTGTGATTCTCCGGATCTGCTGCAATAAGACTATTGAAGAGAGAAGGGCCCGAGCCTGGTTGGTTTGCAATACAAAACATATGAAGCCTTGGCCAAGCATGCATGTACATGGAGAAGGGATAGAGCTGTATGTAGAATACTCCATCCACTCGGTGGTAGTCATGGCTCCATGGCGTAGAGCTGCAGTTCCCCAGGACAATTGGTATATGGAGGATGTGTCTTCTCTTTCCAGTACTTGTATGAATTTCGGCAGCCAGTGATACTATACTCCTGCCGTTCCCAATAGATATGGGGGTTGTAAATAAGTAAGTCCCAAATGGTTCCCTGACTTACCTGTGTAACGCAAGATCAAGGTTATAAGGTTCCGGTAAATGTCATCTGACATAAGATTTCTTCTCTGTCTCGAGGCTGCAACAATAATGACTCCGGGCTAAAGCTCTTACAAAATCCCCTACACCCCTCCCCTCACCTGAGGTTGTAATGGTCCCTCTCTCAATGGTGTGCTCTAATGCAAACCCCAAAACCCAAATGCAGACTCGAAGTCTCTTCCCCTCACCCTGGCCAACTGCTGGCTGGGCTGAACCAAATTCCCATAAAAAGTAGGGGTGTACCATCACCACAATGAGGAAAATATACATACTAGAATAACCATCACGTTGGAAATACACATTCTAGTCCATCTTGGCCATTACATATGACCCTACATGTTCAATGACACTCGGTGCAGAGATAATCTTCCAAGGAACGTCCATTCCCAGATAAGAGATCTTTCATTCTTACAACAGACCATGATGATCCGTCATCTAATTGAATTATCCATTGCTACATTTTACTTGTGAGCATTCATTATGGATAATATTGTTACTTTGTATCTTCTATAGTCTCACGTGTATGGGCATTGCTGTATGACCCCCTTCTATTAACCCCAAATTACCTAATGTTGTATTTCAAATATGGCCTATGGGGGGCAGTACATGGTGCGACCAACCCCACACAGGTTACGGTAAATTACAAGTACAGGAGTAGCCCAGGAATTGTCCTTAAAACATTGGGTCATATAATAGGCCATTGACACTCCACTTGTTGAACTTAGCGAGAATCCATGCTTTCATTTTTGTTCTCCTTTTTTTGATGGCCGGGTGTGCAACCATGTAACTGGGCCAAGTGATTTATAAAGCCACCAACTTATAAACTTGGTCCAGGGACTGAACCTGATCCCAAGGAGACACTAAGATGAATCTCAATCCAGTCCATGTCCTCCGATAGGTTGCAGTCAGGCAGATCTTATCCTTCTGGTTAGTTGTCTTACACTCATTCTGTTTTTCGATCCAGTGGTTGATCTGATACCACGTCACTCCGCATGGCGGCCATGAAGATAGAGTTCCACATATCCAGTTGCTACTGTCTTCTTCTTGTCACTCTTCTCCCATCACCTCCATGTTGTAAGCCATGGACCTCCTTATATCCGCAGCGCCGGTCACTGGAGATATTGATGTCCATTTACAGTAGAAGTCTTGGATCTCTGCCGTAGATTTCCCGTTTGCCTGTTCTTTGGCCTCATTCACTGGGGTATTATGGTCTGGATTCGGATACAGGTTTTGTTTGCAGGCAATAGAAGTCTCGGCCCCATCTTGCAGACCGACTCAAGCTACCATCAGTCCGTGGAGAAACCTGTAGTGATGGTATAATAGGAAGTTTTGGTACCCCCAATGGCTTCACCCACTTGTGCTCCATTACCGTTAAGGATATTGGCCAAAAACATGTGCGGGGCTCAAGACATGGCCTGCAGCGACCCGTCTACACATCAATACATACACATGTATAGCTAATAGATAACATCCCACCTAGCTTCTGCCTCCCTCCATAGTAAGTACACAGCAGTCTAATGCTATCTAATGCGGGCCCTCAGTGGGTTACCCCTTTTCTGTACACTCTGTGTCGGGGTCTCATGAATATTGCACACCTGCCTTACCATGGTATGATGTAGTATATAGCATTTCTTTCATCAACATGGAAGTATTGCCCCCTCTTGGTGTATATATGCGTCCGCCCTCAGTGGGTTACCCCTTTTCTGCCTTGTGACACATCTTGTATTGCGCTGTTCTTGTGTATGTGCTTTATACTGTCTGGTGGTGAACGTGACTACAGCTGTGACCACAGGAACTGGAGTTTATCTGTCAGGTGGTACCGATGCCAGTCTAGATAGCATGCACAGCTATAGCGAGGGTTGGCCAGGCAGGATGATTTATTGTTGCATCATACATCATGTTATTAGAGATGAGCGAACAGTGTTCTATCGAACTCATGTTCGATCGGATATTAGGCTGTTCGGCATGTTCGAATCGAATCGAACACCGCGTGGTAAAGTGCGCCATTACTCGATTCCCCTCCCACCTTCCCTGGCGCCTTTTTTGCTCCAATAACAGCACAGGGTAGGTGGGACAGGAACTACGACACCGGTGACGTTGAAAAAAGTAGGCAAAACCCATTGGCTGCCGAAAACATGTGACCTCTAATTTAAAAGAACAGCGCCGCCCAGGTTCGCGTCATTCTGAGCTTGCAATTCACCGAGGACGGAGGTTTCCGTCCAGCTAGCTAGGGCTTAGATTCTGGGTAGGCAGGGACAGGCTAGGATAGGAAGGAGAAGACAACCAACAGCTCTTATAAGAGCTAAATTCCAGGGAGAAGCTTGTCAGTGTAACGTGGCACTGACGGGCTCAATCGCCGCAACCCAGCTTTCCCAGGATCCTGAATGGAATACACTGTCAGTGTATTCCCGTATACCCGATATATACCCCCGATACCCGTTCCAACGGTGTGCCCCCCCACCTTCACCCCAGAAATACCCTGCAAGTCCCCTAGCAATAGAATTGGGGCTATATACACCCACTATTTTTGCTACTGCCATATAGTGCCAGTTTCTGACTGGTAATTCAAAGAATATATTGGGGTTACGTGCACCCACAATTTTTACTACTGGTATACAGTGCCATTGTCTGACTGGGAATTCAAAGAATATATTGGGAATACAAATACCCTCATTTCTTGCTACTGCCATATAGTGCCAGTGTCTGACTGGGAATTCAAAGAATATATTGGGGTTACGTGCACCCACAATTTTTACTACTGGTATACAGTGCCATTGTCTGACTGGGAATTCAAAGAATATATTGGGGTTATAAATACCCTCATTTCTTGCTACTGCCATATAGTGCCAGTTTCTGACTGGTAATTCAAAGAATATATTGGGGTTACGTGCACCCACAATTTTTACTACTGGTATACAGTGCCAATTTCTAACTAGGAATTCAAAATGCGCAAGGCTCCCGGAAAGGGACGTGGACGAGGCCGTGGGCGAGGTCGGGGGAATGGTTCTGGGGAGCAAGGTAGCAGTGAAGCCACAGGGCGTCCCGTGCCTACTCCTGTGGGGCAGCAAGCATTGCGCCACTCCACAGTGCCAGGGTTGCTTGCCACATTAACTAAACTGCAGGGTACAAACCTTAGTAGGCCCGAGAACCAGGAACAGGTCTTGCAATGGCTGTCAGAGAACGCTTACAGCACATTGTCCAGCAGCCAGTCAGACTCTGCCTCCTCTCCTCCTATTACCCAACAGTCTTGTCTTCCTTCCTCCCAAAATTCCGAAGCTTTACAGAACAATAACCCAAACTGTCCCTGCTCCCCAGAGCTGTTCTCCGCTCCTTTCATTGTCCCTCAACCTGCCTCTCCACGTCACGATTCCACGAACCTAACAGAGGAGCATCTGTGTCCAGATGCTCAAACACTAGAGTCTCCTCCATCTCCGTTCGATTTGGTGGTGGATGACCAGCAACCCACCCTCATCGACGATGATGTGACGCAGTTGCCGTCAGGGCATCCAGTTGACCGGCGCATTGTGCGGGAGGAGGAGATGAGACAGGAGTTGGAAGAGGAAGTGGTGAATGATGAGGACACTGACCCGACCTGGACAGGGGGGATGTCAAGCGGGGAAAGTAGTGTGGATGTTGAGGCAGGTGCAGCACCAAAAAGGGTAGCTAGAGGCAGAGGCAGAGGTCAGCAGCTTAGGCGAAGCCAGGCCACACCCGGAATCTCCCAAGATGTTCCAGTTCGTACCCAGCCCCGAAAAACTCCCACCTCGAGGGCACGTTTCTCGAAGGTGTGGAGTTTTTTCAAGGAATGCGCCGAGGACAGATATAGTGTTGTCTGCACAATTTGCCTCTCGAAATTGATTAGGGGCTCTGAGAAGAGCAACCTGTCCACCACTTCAATGCGCCGTCATTTGGAATCCAAGCACTGGAATCAGTGGCAGGCAGCAACGGCAGGACAAAGGCCGCCTGCCGTTCACGCCACTGCCACTGCCTCTGCCTCTGCCTCTGCCACTGCCACTGCTGACTGTGCTGGCGATGCACTCCAGAGGACGAGCCAGGACACCACTTCATCTGCCTCCGCCACTTTGTTGACTTCTCCCTCATCCTCCCCTGGTCCTGTCTTATCTCCTTCTCCTGCACCATCAAAGGCACCATCAGGCGCTTCTTTACAACAACCCACCATCTCTCAGACATTGGAGCGGCGGCAGAAATACACTGCTAACCACCCACACGCGCAAGCCTTGAACACCAACATCGCTAAACTGCTGGCCCAGGAGATGTTGGCGTTCCGGCTTGTTGAAACTCCCGCCTTCCTGGACCTGATGGCAACTGCGGCACCTCACTATGCCGTCCCTAGCCGTCACTACTTCTCCCGGAGTGCCGTCCCCGCCTTGCACCAGCACGTGTCACTCAACATCAGGCGGGCCCTTAGTTCCGCGCTTTGCACAAAGGTCCACTTGACCACCGACGCGTGGACAAGTGCATGCGGACAGGGACGCTACATTTCACTGACGGCACACTGGGTGAATGTAGTTGAGGCTGGGACTGCTTCCCAAACTGGCCCGGTGTACCTCGTCTCCCCGCCTAACATTCCTGGCAGGGACACGAGAAGAACACCCCCCTCCTCCTCCTCCTCTACCGCCTCCTCTTCCGCCACCGCCTCCTCCTCCGCCACCGCCTCCTCCTCCGCTGTTAGATTGACCCCAGCTACGAGTTGGAAACGTTGCAGCACTGGCGTTGGTAGACGTCAGCAGGCTGTGCTGAAGCTGATCAGCTTGGGGGACAGACAGCACACTGCCTCCGAGGTGAGGGATACCCTCCTCGATGAGACGGCAATATGGTTTGAGCCGCTGCACCTGGGCCCAGGCATGGTCGTTTGTGATAACGGCCGGAACCTGGTAGCAGCTCTGGAGCTTGCCGGACTCCAACATGTTCCATGCCTGGCCCACGTCTTCAACCTAGTGGTGCAACGTTTCCTAAAGAGCTACCCCAATGTTCCAGAGCTACTGGTGAAAGTGCGGCGCATGTGCGCCCACTTTCGCAAGTCGTCAGTAGCCGCTGCTAGCTTAAAATCTCTCCAGCAACGCCTGCATGTGCCACAACACCGGCTTTTGTGCGACGTCCCCACACGCTGGAACTCAACGTTTCAGATGTTGAATAGAGTGGTTGAGCAGCAGAGACCTTTGATGGAATACCAGCTACAAAACCCTAGGGTGCCACAAAGTCAGCTGCCTCAGTTTCACATCCATGAGTGGCCATGGATGAGAGACCTTTGTGACATCCTACGGGTCTTTGAGGAGTCCACAAGGAGGGTGAGCTCTGAGGATGCGATGGTGAGCCTTACAATCCCGCTCTTGTGTGTTCTGAGAGAATCCCTGATTGACATCAGGGATAACTCAGATCACACAGAGGAGTTAGGGATAGCATCCGATCCGTCACAGCTGGAGAGTAGGTCCACACATCTGTCCGCTTCACTGCGTTTAATGGAGGAGGAGGAGGAGGAGGAGGAAGAAGAGTTGTCCGATGATGTGATGGTGATACAGGAGGCTTCCGGGCAACTTCGAATCGTCCCATTGTTGCAGCGCGGATGGGTAGACATGGAGGATGAGGAGGAAATGGAGATTGAACTTTCCGGTGGGGCCAGAGGAGTCATGCCAACTAACACTGTGGCAGACATGGCTGAGTTCATGTTGGGGTGCTTTACAACCGACAAGCGTATTGTCAAAATCATGGAGGACAACCAGTACTGGATCTTTGCTATCCTTGACCCCCGGTATAAAAACAACATCTCGTCTTTTATTCCGGTAGAGGGGAGGGCCAATCGCATCAATGCTTGCCACAGGCAATTGGTGCAGAATATGATGGAGATGTTTCCAGCATGTGACGTTGGCGGCAGGGAGGGCAGTTCCTCCAGTAGGCAACCAAGTTCTCACCGGTCCACACAAACGAGGGGCACACTGTCTAAGGTCTGGGACACCTTGATGGCACCCCCTCGCCAAAGTGCCGCCACGGAGGGTCCTAGTGTCACCAGGCGTGAGAAGTATAGGCGCATGTTGCGGGAATACCTTTCCGACCACAGCCCTGTCCTCTCCAACCCCTCTGCGCCCTACACGTATTGGGTGTCGAAGTTGGACCTGTGGCTTGAACTTGCCCTATATGCCTTGGAGGTGCTGTCCTGTCCTGCCGCAAGCGTCCTATCTGAGAGGGTGTTCAGTGCAGCCGGTGGCATCATCACTGACAAGCGCACCCGTCTGTCAGCTGAGAGTGCCGACCGGCTCACTTTGATAAAAATGAACCACCACTGGGTAGAGCCGTCATTTTTGTGCCCACCTGTGTAAAGCACCCCAACATGAAACTCCATGTCTGTACTCAACCTCTCCAATTCCTCCGCATCCTCATACTCATCCACCATAAGCGTTGCACAATTCTGCTAATACTAGGCTCCCTCCACCCTGATTTCCCCCAACTCTGCTGGTTAGAGGCTCCCTCCACCCTGATTTCCACCAACTCTGCTGGTTAGAGGCTCCCTCCACCATGAATTGGTCCAAACTGGGCTGTTTAGCGGCTCCCTCCACCATGAATTGGTCCAAACTGGGGTTTTTAGAGGCTCCCTCCACCATGAATTGGTCCAAACTGGGGTTTTTAGAGGCTCCCTCCACCATGAATTGGTCCAAACTGGGGGTTTTTAGAGGCTCCCTCCACCATGAATTTGCCCAAACTGGGCTGTTTAGAGGCTCCCTCCACCATGAATTGGTCCAAACTGGGGTTTTTAGGGGCTCCCTCCACCATGAATTTCCCAAAACTTGGCTGTTTAGAGGCTCCCTCCACCATGAATTTGCCCAAACTGGGCTGTTTAGAGGCTCCCTCCACCATGAATTGGTCCAAACTGGGGTTTTTAGGGGCGCCCTCCACCATGAATTTCCCAAAACTTGGCTGTTTAGAGGCTCCCTCCACCATTAATTGGTCCAAACTGGGCTGGTTAGAGGCTCCCTCCACCATGAATTTGCCCAAACTGGGCTGTTTAGAGGCTCCCTCCACCATGAATTGGTCCAAACTGGGCTGGTTAGAGGCTCCCTCCACCATGAATTGGTCCAAACTGGGCTGGTTAGAGGCTCCCTCCACCATGAATTTCCCAAAACTTGGCTGTTTAGAGGCTCCCTCCACCATTAATTGGTCCAAACTGGGCTGGTTAGAGGCTCCCTCCACCATGAATTTGCCCAAACTGGGCTGTTTAGAGGCTCCCTCCACCATGAATTGGTCCAAACTGGGGTTTTTAGGGGCTCCCTCCACCATTAATTGGTCCAAACTGGGCTGGTTAGAGGCTCCCTCCACCATGAATTTGCCCAAACTGGGCTGTTTAGAGGCTCCCTCCACCATGAATTGGTCCAAACTGGGGTTTTTAGGGGCTCCCTCCACCATGAATTTCCCAAAACTTGGCTGTTTAGAGGCTCCCTCCACCATTAATTGGTCCAAACTGGGCTGGTTAGAGGCTCCCTCCACCATGAATTTCCCAAAACTTGGCTGTTTAGAGGCTCCCTCCACCATTAATTGGTCCAAACTGGGCTGGTTAGAGGCTCCCTCCACCATGAATTTGCCCAAACTGGGCTGTTTAGAGGCTCCCTCCACCATGAATTGGTCCAAACTGGGCTGTTTAGAGGCTCCCTCCACCATGAATTTGCCCAAACTGGGCTGTTTAGAGGCTCCCTCCACCATGAATTGGTCCAAACTGGGTTTTTTAGAGGCTCCCTCCACCATGAATTTGCCCAAACTGGGCTGGTTAGAGGCACCCTCCACCATGAATTGGTCCAAACTGGGCTGGTTAGAGGCTCCCTCCACCATGAATTTCCCAAAACTTGGCTGTTTAGAGGCTCCCTCCACCATTAATTGGTCCAAACTGGGCTGGTTAGAGGCTCCCTCCACCATGAATTTGCCCAAACTGGGCTGTTTATAGGCTCCCTCCACCATGAATTGGTCCAAACTGGGGTTTTTAGGGGCTCCCTCCACCATGAATTTCCCAAAACTTGGCTGTTTAGAGGCTCCCTCCACCATTAATTGGTCCAAACTGGGCTGGTTAGAGGCTCCCTCCACCATGAATTTCCCAAAACTTGGCTGTTTAGAGGCTCCCTCCACCATTAATTGGTCCAAACTGGGCTGGTTAGAGGCTCCCTCCACCATGAATTTGCCCAAACTGGGCTGTTTAGAGGCTCCCTCCACCATGAATTTGCCCAAACTGGGCTGGTTAGAGGCTCCCTCCACCATGAATTGGTCCAAACTGGGTTTTTTAGAGGCTCCCTCCACCATGAATTGGTCCAAACTTGGCTGTTTAGAGGCTCCCTCCACCATTAATTGGTCCAAACTGGGCTGGTTAGAGGCTCCCTCCACCATGAATTGGTCCAAACTGGGTTTTTTAGAGGCTCCCTCCACCATGAATTTGCCCAAACTGGGCTGGTTAGAGGCTCCCTCCACCATGAATTGGTCCAAACTGGGGTTTTTAGGGGCTCCCTCCACCATGAATTTCCCAAAACTTGGCTGTTTAGAGGCTCCCTCCACCATTAATTGGTCCAAACTGGGCTGGTTAGAGGCTCCCTCCACCATGAATTGGTCCAAACTGGGCTGGTTAGAGGCTCCCTCCACCATGAATTTCCCAAAACTTGGCTGTTTAGAGGCTCCCTCCACCATTAATTGGTCCAAACTGGGCTGGTTAGAGGCTCCCTCCACCATGAATTTGCCAAAACTGGGCTGTTTAGAGGCTCCCTCCACCATGAATTGGTCCAAACTGGGGTTTTTAGGGGCTCCCTCCACCATGAATTTCCCAAAACTTGGCTGTTTAGAGGCTCCCTCCACCATTAATTGGTCCAAACTGGGCTGGTTAGAGGCTCCCTCCACCATGAATTTGCCCAAACTGGGCTGTTTAGAGGCTCCCTCCACCATGAATTTGCCCAAACTGGGCTGTTTAGAGGCTCCCTCCACCATGAATTTGCCCAAACTGGGCTGGTTAGAGGCTCCCTCCACCATGAATTGGTCCAAACTGGGTTTTTTAGAGGCTCCCTCCACCATGAATTTGCCCAAACTGGGCTGGTTAGAGGCTCCCTCCACCATGAATTGGTCCAAACTGGGGTTTTTAGGGGCTCCCTCCACCATGAATTTCCCAAAACTTGGATGTTTAGAGGCTCCCTCCACCATGAATTTGCCCAAACTGGGCTGGTTAGAGGCTCCCTCCACCATGAATTTGCCCAAACTGGGCTGGTTAGAGGCTCCCTCCACCATGAATTGGTCCAAACTGGGGTTTTTAGGGGCTCCCTCCACCATGAATTTCCCAAAACTTGGCTGTTTAGAGGCTCCCTCCACCATTAATTGGTCCAAACTGGGCTGGTTAGAGGCTCCCTCCACCATGAATTTGCCCAAACTGGGCTGTTTAGAGGCTCCCTCCACCATGAATTGGTCCAAACTGTGGTTTTTAGGGGCTCCCTCCACCATGAATTTCCCAAAACTTGGCTGTTTAGAGGCTCCCTCCACCATTAATTGGTCCAAACTGGGCTGGTTAGAGGCTCCCTCCACCATGAATTTGCCCAAACTGGGCTGTTTAGAGGCTCCCTCCACCATGAATTGGTCCAAACTGGGGTTTTTAGGGGCTCCCTCCACCATGAATTTCCCAAAACTTGGCTGTTTAGAGGCTCCCTCCACCATGAATTTGCCCAAACTGGGCTGTTTAGAGGCTCCCTCCACCATGAATTGGTCCAAACTGGGGTTTTTAGGGGCTCCCTCCACCATGAATTTCCCAAAACTTGGCTGTTTAGAGGCTCCCTCCACCATTAATTGGTCCAAACTGGGCTGGTTAGAGACTCCCTCCACCATGAATTTGCCCAAACTGGGCTGTTTAGAGGCTCCCTCCACCATGAATTGGTCCAAACTGGGGTTTTTAGGGGCTCCCTCCACCATGAATTTCCCAAAACTTGGCTGTTTAGAGGCTCCCTCCACCATGAATTGGTCCAAACTGGGCTGTTTAGAGGCTCCCTCCACCATGAATTTGCCCAAACTGGGCTGTTTAGAGGCTCCCTCCACCATGAATTTGCCCAAACTGGGCTGGTTAGAGGCTCCCTCCACCATGAATTGGTCCAAACTGGGTTTTTTAGAGGCTCCCTCCACCATGAATTTGCCCAAACTGGGCTGGTTAGAGGCTCCCTCCACCATGAATTGGTCCAAACTGGGCTGGTTAGAGGCTCCCTCCACCATTAATTGGTCCAAACTGGGCTGTTTAGAGGCTCCCTCCACCATGAATTTGCCCAAACTGGGCTGGTTAGAGGCTCCCTCCACCATGAATTGGTCCAAACTGGGGTTTTTAGGGGCTCCCTCCACCATGAATTTCCCAAAACTTGGCTGTTTAGAGGTTCCCTCCACCATTAATTGGTCCAAACTGGGCTGGTTAGAGGCTCCCTCCACCATGAATTTGCCCAAACTGGGCTGTTTAGAGGCTCCCTCCACCATGAATTGGTCCAAACTGGGGTTTTTAGGGGCTCCCTCCACCATGAATTTCCCAAAACTTGGCTGTTTAGAGGCTCCCTCCACCATTAATTGGTCCAAACTGGGCTGGTTAGAGGCTCCCTCCACCATGAATTTGCCCAAACTGGGCTGTTTAGAGGCTCCCTCCACCATGAATTGGTCCAAACTGGGGTTTTCAGGGGCTCCCTCCACCATGAATTTCCCAAAACTTGGCTGTTTAGAGGCTCCCTCCACCATGAATTTGCCCAAACTGGGCTGTTTAGAGGCTCCCTCCACCATGAATTGGTCCAAACTGGGGTTTTTAGGGGCTCCCTCCACCATGAATTTCCCAAAACTTGGCTGTTTAGAGGCTCCCTCCACCATTAATTGGTCCAAACTGGGCTGGTTAGAGGCTCCCTCCACCATGAATTTGCCCAAACTGGGCTGTTTAGAGGCTCCCTCCACCATGAATTTGCCCAAACTGGGCTGGTTAGAGGCTCCCTCCACCATGAATTGGTCCAAACTGGGTTTTTTAGAGGCTCCCTCCACCATGAATTTGCCCAAACTGGGCTGGTTAGAGGCTCCCTCCTCCATGAATTGGTCCAAACTGGGCTGGTTAGAGGCTCCCTCCACCATGAATTTCCCAAAACTTGGCTGTTTAGAGGCTCCCTCCACCATTAATTGGTCCAAACTGGGCTGGTTAAAGGCTCCCTCCACCATGAATTTGCCCAAACTGGGCTGTTTAGAGGCTCCCTCCACCATGAATTGGTCCAAACTGGGGTTTGTAGGGGCTCCCTCCACCATGAATTTCCCAAAACTTGGCTGTTTAGAGGCTCCCTCCACCATTAATTGGTCCAAACTGGGCTGTTTAGAGGCTCCCTCCACCATGAATTTGCCCAAACTGGGCTGGTTAGAGGCTCCCTCCACCATGAATTGGTCCAAACTGGGCTGGTTAGAGGCTCCCTCCACCATGAATTTCCCAAAACTTGGCTGTTTAGAGGCTCCCTCCACCATTAATTGGTCCAAACTGGGCTGGTTAGAGGCTCCCTCCACCATGAATTTGCCCAAACTGGGCTGTTTAGAGGCTCCCTCCACCATGAATTTGCCCAAACTGGGCTGTTTAGAGGCTCCCTCCACCATGAATTTGCCCAAACTGGGCTGGTTAGAGGCTCCCTCCACCATGATTTGGTCCAAACTGGGTTTTTTAGAGGCTCCCTCCACCATGAATTTGCCCAAACTGGGCTGGTTAGAGGCTCCCTCCACCATGAATTGGTCCAAACTGGGGTTTTTAGGGGCTCCCTCCACCATGAATTTCCCAAAACTTGGCTGTTTAGAGGCTCCCTCCACCATGAATTTGCCCAAACTGGGCTGGTTAGAGGCTCCCTCCACCATGAATTTGCCCAAACTGGGCTGGTTAGAGGCTCCCTCCACCATGAATTGGTCCAAACTGGGGTTTTTAGGGGCTCCCTCCACCATGAATTTCCCAAAACTTGGCTGTTTAGAGGCTCCCTCCACCATTAATTGGTCCAAACTGGGCTGGTTAGAGGCTCCCTCCACCATGAATTTGCCCAAACTGGGCTGTTTAGAGGCTCCCTCCACCATGAATTGGTCCAAACTGGGGTTTTTAGGGGCTCCCTCCACCATGAATTTCCCAAAACTTGGCTGTTTAGAGGCTCCCTCCACCATTAATTGGTCCAAACTGGGCTGGTTAGAGGCTCCCTCCACCATGAATTTGCCCAAACTGGGCTGTTTAGAGGCTCCCTCCACCATGAATTGGTCCAAACTGGGGTTTTTAGGGGCTCCCTCCACCATGAATTTCCCAAAACTTGGCTGTTTAGAGGCTCCCTCCACCATGAATTTGCCCAAACTGGGCTGTTTAGAGGCTCCCTCCACCATGAATTGGTCCAAACTGGGGTTTTTAGGGGCTCCCTCCACCATGAATTTCCCAAAACTTGGCTGTTTAGAGGCTCCCTCCACCATTAATTGGTCCAAACTAGGCTGGTTAGAGGCTCCCTCCACCATGAATTTGCCCAAACTGGGCTGGTTAGAGGCTCCCTCCACCATGAATTGGTCCAAACTGGGGTTTTTAGGGGCTCCCTCCACCATGAATTTCCCAAAACTTGGCTGTTTAGAGGCTCCCTCCACCATTAATTGTTTCAAACTGGGCTGGTTAGAGGCTCCCTCCACCATGAATTTGCCCAAACTGGGCTGTTTAGAGGCTCCCTCCACCATGAATTCGTCCAAACTGGGGTTTTTAGGGGCTCCCTCCACCATGAATTTCCCAAAACTTGGCTGTTTAGAGGCTCCCTCCACTATGAATTGGTCCAAACTGGGCTGTTTAGAGGCTCCCTCCACCATGAATTTGCCCAAACTGGGCTGTTTAGAGGCTCCCTCCACCATGAATTTGCCCAAACTGGGCTGGTTAGAGGCTCCCTCCACCATGAATTGGTCCAAACTGGGTTTTTTAGAGGCTCCCTCCACCATGATTTGGTCCAAACTGGGTTTTTTAGAGGCTCCCTCCACCATGAATTGGTCCAAACTGGGCTGGTTAGAGGCTCCCTCCACCATGATTTGGTCCAAACTGGGTTTTTTAGAGGCTCCCTCCACCATGAATTTGCCCAAACTGGGCTGGTTAGAGGCTCCCTCCACCATGAATTGGTCCAAACTGGGGTTTTTAGGGGCTCCCTCCACCATGAATTTCCCAAAACTTGGCTGTTTAGAGGCTCCCTCCACCATGAATTTGCCCAAACTGGGCTGGTTAGAGGCTCCCTCCACCATGAATTTGCCCAAACTGGGCTGGTTAGAGGCTCCCTCCACCATGAATTGGTCCAAACTGGGGTTTTTAGGGGCTCCCTCCACCATGAATTTCCCAAAACTTGGCTGTTTAGAGGCTCCCTCCACCATTAATTGGTCCAAACTGGGCTGGTTAGAGGCTCCCTCCACCATGAATTTGCCCAAACTGGGCTGTTTAGAGGCTCCCTCCACCATGAATTGGTCCAAACTGGGGTTTTTAGGGGCTCCCTCCACCATGAATTTCCCAAAACTTGGCTGTTTAGAGGCTCCCTCCACCATTAATTGGTCCAAACTGGGCTGGTTAGAGGCTCCCTCCACCATGAATTTGCCCAAACTGGGCTGTTTAGAGGCTCCCTCCACCATGAATTGGTCCAAACTGGGGTTTTTAGGGGCTCCCTCCACCATGAATTTCCCAAAACTTGGCTGTTTAGAGGCTCCCTCCACCATGAATTTGCCCAAACTGGGCTGTTTAGAGGCTCCCTCCACCATGAATTGGTCCAAACTGGGGTTTTTAGGGGCTCCCTCCACCATGAATTTCCCAAAACTTGGCTGTTTAGAGGCTCCCTCCACCATTAATTGGTCCAAACTGGGCTGGTTAGAGGCTCCCTCCACCATGAATTTGCCCAAACTGGGCTGGTTAGAGGCTCCCTCCACCATAAATTGGTCCAAACTGGGGTTTTTAGGGGCTCCCTCCACCATGAATTTCCCAAAACTTGGCTGTTTAGAGGCTCCCTCCACCATTAATTGTTTCAAACTGGGCTGGTTAGAGGCTCCCTCCACCATGAATTTGCCCAAACTGGGCTGTTTAGAGGCTCCCTCCACCATGAATTCGTCCAAACTGGGGTTTTTAGGGGCTCCCTCCACCATGAATTTCCCAAAACTTGGCTGTTTAGAGGCTCCCTCCACTATGAATTGGTCCAAACTGGGCTGTTTAGAGGCTCCCTCCACCATGAATTTGCCCAAACTGGGCTGTTTAGAGGCTCCCTCCACCATGAATTTGCCCAAACTGGGCTGGTTAGAGGCTCCCTCCACCATGA